>NC_038243.2:7104370-7308103 GCF_000004515.6 Glycine max | reverse complement strand
TTGTTGGTTTATGGTGTTCCCGTGGATTGGAAATGATAATGTTTATGAATTATGGTCATGCCAATTTTGAAAGGCACAGCAAATGTGTCCAACCATGTGACACCCTACAAAGAAGTAATGTATTGAAAGCAAGTGACTTACTATAGTTATATAGAAATGTTGTCACACTTAACTAAAAATTATGATCTATTTTATATTTAAAAATATATAACAATAAAAAAATAAGTTTATGTAGTTGGATGTGTGTTTATGAAATAATAAGATTTTTTTTAATCGCGTAAAGATTTTATGTGTATTCACATTGAGATTAACATCTGTTGTCAACTTTTTTACAGGTGATATTCTAATTTTGAGATAAACTACAATAGCAATAGTTTTACTGAATTATTTTATGTCAAACTTACTCAATCAAACCGTGTTAAATAATATGATGTCTTAATCGTTTTAAAAAAAAGTTGCAGCATATAGACTTTGTCTACTTATTTTTGACTGCGGACTTTGTCTACTTATAAATAATCGGTGTGTAAGTTTAAAGTTTTTGAAGATTTAAAAAATTAAAATTGACAATTACTCAAGGAATGTTGAGATTTTTTCATGAAACTAACCATTTCAACTTAAAAAATGACTTAAACTTTTTTAAACTTCTTTCAATAAATTTATTAGTGAAATTTACTAAAATAAGTTCTTTTAAGCTTATTTTAATAAGTTTAATAATAAAATTTCTGATATAAACTCTCATATAGTAAGAATTTATGAGTAAGCATTTATTTGTGCGTCCTCAAATGCATGTTTACTGCATATAATTTTTAATCATTTTTACCATTAACTTTCAAAACAAACACATAGAATAAATTTATATATATATATATATCACAGGTCACGTAATGATTAAAAAATAAAAAAGAAGTCGATCACCTAGTAACAGTTAATCATACCTATCTCACTCAATAATGAAAAATTCGCTCATAATGAGTCGAAAGTTTTACCAACATCACGGTAAATTGGTGGTCAAGAATCTTACAAAAGGCTGCAAGATGGCTACAAATGGGTGCAGTGCATTGTCATCGTCCAAAGCAAAAGCTAAAACTATTTATGCTTGGATTATGATTTGGTTTTAAATGTAGCCCTTTGTATGTTTTTCAGACGTTTTTATGGACTGGGACACTTGTTAATTAAGTTCCTAATACAATGTTGAAAATTTGAGGGTTCTTAACCTTTTATGGAAAACTCCAATAGGAACACAATCTCTAGAATCTAAAAATTAATTGCTGGTTCACTTTATATGATAAGATTGCCCTATTCGTCAATAGTCAAGTGACCTTTTTAGGAAAATGGAAGATGTGTCCTATAAAAACTTTAAGCTAACGGGGACCGGAGGAAATTTTCAATTATTTGTTTCCAATTGATTCAAGTTGAATATGATGCTCCCAAAATCAAGACTTAACTTGCAATTCTCGTTTTTTCCTTTCCAATTACCCACTAACAAAAAAAGCATTTTCAACTGAGAAATACATTCATTTTTGTGTTTTTTGTTAAATGTTTTTCTCAATTACAATATATATTTTCGGCAGGTCTTACAAAACACGCACACAAAAAAAATCATAATTATATAACTTTATTTAAAAAATAAAACTAAAAATATTTGAGTACTATTTCGTAAGTTAAAAGTAGTAATGTGAGAAAAAGAATTCTAACAAGTTATACAATTCCCTTTTAAAGCTTAGATAAATTACCCTGATCAAGTTACGATAAAGAAAAGGTTATTTATTAGCACTTATTATAAAACAATTAGCGATTTCTTAAATTGAATGATTTTGCTTGGTAAAATTCTTAAAGGTAGCCTATTACTTATTAGGTGATTAAGACCCAAACCAATTGCAGTAAAAAAAAAAAAAAGAAGACCCAAGCCAATTCGAACATTATTCTTTTGCTTGAGTTAACTAGGTTAGCTAATTAATTCAGCATAATAAACACCACTCAAACATCATGCTAAAATACTTTCAAACCTCCTTGTAACAATTGTTTCATCATATATAGTATTTTTTTTTTGGGGGGGGAATTCTAAGTTCTCAATTTTCGGTCAAACATGATCTATCAAGATTCTTATATTTTCATATTGATAAATTTTGTTCTCAAACTAAAAAGAAATGTGAATCTAATCATTTTAAAATAAAAAAACACATAATAAATTCTTAGAGAATAATTATTCGCATATTTTTTAACGTTTGACAACCAATTTTATGGATACAAAAAGTATAGAGACTTTTGATCACATTTGACAGAAATTATAAAGACTAAAAATATATTTTATTTTTAAATTTTAATAAATTTCTCTTATTTTTATTTAGAAAAAAATAAAATAAAAATGTAAAATTAGGTGTCCTTATTATAATTAGAGGTTTATACAAAGTCAGCTAAAAATACAATAAATTAAAGTTATAAAAAGAAACTTGTATATATATAAGAGAACATTTTGAGACCTATCAGCTGCAGGCATCAATCCCATAAATGCGTAATCCTTTTTGCACTAGACTTTATTTTATAACCCTAAATGTTTAACTAACAGAGATGCAGACACTGAGACAATAAGGAGGGACGATTGTGAACTTTCTGCGTCCACGTACGCATATCAGATATTAATTATGAGACGGGCAAAGGAACTCAAGGGGCAGAAGTTTTTGTTACTCAGAAATATAGTTTAAACGATATTCAATTTGCAAAATGTTGAAGTCATTCAAAGATTGTATCATTCTAGATGAGAAAGAGATTATTTCAATTTATAAAAGTAAATGATGGTCTAAAAGTTTTTAAAATTTATTTCATTATAAAGAATAATTTATTAGTAGTTTAATCTTAGGGTTGTTCTTGTCGATATAAATTTTGTTTAATAGAAATTAGATTATAATAACTATTAATATAAACATTGTAAATTTGTATTAACAATCATCTTACTACAACTCAATGTTTCCCACACTCGAGTATACCATTCTCTAGCTTTAGTAACTATGAGAAACACACAATATGTTAATAAGAGACACTACAAATCAAGCGATTCACCTCCAAAGCATCTCCCATGTCTCATCACACAAGAAACACTGCTCTAATTAATAAGCTCAATAAAACTCTTATAATAAGCTTAAGAAGTCTTAGGTAAACAACTCTCTCTAACACTATATACACTCTCTGAAAAACTCTCTCTAACACTATATACACTCTCCTTCAGAAGATCATCTTATCTTCCAAAATCTGCGTGAAAATATAAAAACCCCTTATACACAAGAAACATGAATATAAAAACCTTCTTACACCCATAATAATTTTATCCCATTTAAATAAGATTGTCTTCAATAAAAAAATATACATGTGATTTATATATAAAAAAAAACCTTTCTAGCTAGCCAAAAGCCATAAGTTCTTAATTATTACAATTTAAATTCGTAAACCGGGTACGATTATGGCATGGAACCATAAGCCTGAGTCAATGCTTAAAAAATGAAAACAGACAATCTTAAACTCTCTGGAATATGCCTTTGAGTTTGACACATGCTATAGCAGCATCACTTGTTAGCCGCCTTTGGTGGTCTTTCCATTTTGTTTGCTACAAAATAGTAATTAAGCATATTAATCTCCCTTTAATTGTTTTTTTTTCTGAATGGGCTGGGCAAGGAACACTCCAGACTCAAGAGCTTAATCTCCCTTTATATACGCGTGTTAAAAAGCCTAGTATTTTAATCTGTGCGCACAATAAATATTTATTTTGTATAAATTTATGCTAAATAAATATTTTAAATATATAATTTATATTATAATTAAAATTTGCAATAAATATTGTTTTGAACATATAAATTATATTTTAAATATATGATAAATAATTTATAGATTTAAGTACGTTATCTTGTAAATAAGTCTAGTCTCCTTTAATAAATTACATATTTCATTTTAATTTATCTATAAAATGATTTAAATACTATATTCTTATAATTTTATTTTTTTAATTTATATGAACTATATTTTTTATCAATTTATTATATTTTTAACTAATTTATTTCAATATTATTTTTAATTTAATTTTTAAATTTTACTTTGACACTTGCTACTATATATATATATATATATATATATATATATATATATATATATATATATATATATATATATATATATGCAGAAAAACAGTGCTTAGTGATTTCCCAAGAAGATTATGTGTACACTTTCCCAACCGAAGATGTATGCTACTTAATTTTCCGTCTTCCCATTTGTTGTCACTTTTCATCCTCTTTTATGTGCATTGTTCAAAATGAATGCCCATTCGTACCCAAATGTACTATTTCTTTATGTCCGGGGTGAAAGCAACAAACACTAACAAGTAACAACAATAATACCAATTAATGTATAGATGGAAATTCACATTTACCAAATCCGTTACATTTTGAGGGTGTGATATAGCTATAGTACGTAGTCTACCCATTAGGTGAATATTAAGGGGTCAGATGTGCACGACAACAAGGTTATTCTAAAGGATAGGGGCAGAAGGAATTGGTCTTAAATTGATAGGGTTCATTGCACATGAGATTCTTGAAAAGCTACTCACACACATATGATACATGTTATGAATGCATAGGTGTTGTCAGTTCGCGAATATAGGGTTATGTATACGTAGGAGTAGCGGTCTATAGTGTGATGCTTTTGAAGCCAATTGAACATCTTTCAAATTGCTTTCAATGCCTTTATGTAAGGGTTTGGAGGGGTACTTGAAGTGATTAATTACCATCAACGATGCCAACAAATTCCCTTTTCAATGTCTGAAAGAGACCTCATGGCTACTCTCGTATAACACGTTTAATTTGTTTAATCTGTGTTGACGTTGAGTAACATTATTTCAGTTGCAATTTTAGCCGAAATATAAATGTTACTTAGAATGTGTTTGGATTGAGTAATTTTAAATTTTGAGAAATTTTAAATTTTAAAAATTTTAAATACTTCAATTGAAATTCTTTTATTTTCAAAATTTTGTATTTGGATAAAAAAAGTTAAAATTATGAGGTGAAAAAAAAAATGAATGAAAAAAAAAAAAGATATGATTGATGTACTAGTTATACGTGTTCTTCTACGCTCTCAAGTTCGATTGATGTTCCATAATCTTCGAAGGTGTTTCTTGAATTCCTTAGTTAAAATTTTTTATCCAAAAATACTCTTAATGTAATTTCCGAGAGGATCGTCATATATATGCTTTGTCACTAGAAATTTGATTTTGCTAGCTATTATGCGAGAAACAGTTTCATTTGTACACACATCAACGCGTTTTTCTATTTTTGTTGTTGAAGTTTAGGATGTGTTTTAGCTTTTTTGTTTATCATTATGCCGTTTTTTTTTCTTTTTTTGTTAATATACATTGTCGAACATTTTAAATGACTCTCGAATTTCATCTAACGGCAGAGTCATCCCTTAAAAAAAAATCTCAGACAAAAATATTAATCAGTATTTTATTTTAATGGGTCTTAAAATTATTGTTTGTTATTAGTGTATCACATTAAAAAAGTAACATTAGACTATGATCAATCAGAGTATATATATTGTGAGGTCATGACCACATTTCAAATAATGTTACTATATATTGTAATCTATTGATTATCTAGTGACCACTATATATTGGTCTATGGTAGAAGGTCATGTCCGTGTATCCTAAAGTGGAGAAGACAAACTTTTGGAACATGAAATTTGGGTTCAATTTAACTTAATTAATTTACTGAGAGGAAAACGTGCACAAAATTCCCGGTAATAGAATTTATGTTCTAGCTAGAACGTGTATAATCGCATCGATCAACATCATGTCTCTTTATCATAGGGATAAAGTACAAAGGTTTTGTCTTCCTTAACTTTTTCAAAAGCTGTTACTAATATTTTCTCCCAATTTTTTTTTTCATTTATCTGATTATATTTTTAACAAAATTAACCAACTAACCTTTATAAATAAATAAAAACATCAAACTCAAGATCACACTGTCATAATTAAGAAAAAAAAGTTTAATCTCTTTCATTAGAAGACCTTCATGAAGAACTTGATGGCTCATACTAATTAGTTATTTCTCATATTTGAGAAACAATATAGTAGTAATTAAGCTATAATTAAATACATCAACATGAATATATACCTAATAATCATTTAATTGATAATTGACTCATAGCAGAGTACAATCATCCCAAGCAAAACAATATTTAATGATGACAGTAACGTGGCTTCAAAGTTATACCCTTGTGCTCTCTTTCTTTTTTTCTCTTCAAAATACAAAACTGATTTACACAATCATGTTTATGGGAGTAAGTGACATATGGACATAAAATAATTAATTAGAACCTCAACAATTTTGTTTTGTTGGTGAATTTTAATTTATTATATGATGGTGTAAAATCCATGAGGACGACTATCTTATCTCCCTGATATAACTGTACCAAGTTATTGATCAACCTGCAAAGGGTTTCATGATGATATCACAATGGTAACCAGTTTTGGGGTAAACAGAGTTAGCAGCAAGTGGTTAGTGCATTTCCACAAATACTGCTATGAGTTGTAAAGTGTGAGAAGCCTTCACATGGGGCGCGTGGAAGGCACTGGCGCGTGAGAGTGGAACTTTCCTTTCACTTGCCCTAAACTGCAGCAAAAAATTAAGACTATGCAGAAAGTGAGAAGGTATAAGGAAGGGACCATATATATATATATTTACTAAAATTAAATTGGGAAAAGAGAATGAGATAGAAATAAGAATAACTGGGGTTTCCATTTTTTTTGTAAAAGAAGATCAAGTGTGCCCCTTTTCTGTGTTCATTGTCTATTTCTATATAGCACACTAACTTCACTTCTCTGGAACACACAACACACACAATTATCTCATCACAACAACTACTAGCTACGTACTACTACTTTGCCTAGCTTCTCTTTCTTTTTTCTTTTCTCTCTCTCCCCTTTTGCGCTAAACTTCACTCTCTCTTCTATATCAAGGGTTGATCACAGAACCTCAATATATTTCTAATAATAATTGATAAAGTTTGAGTTATTGTTTCGAGACAAAGAAAAAGAGAGAGAGAGAGATATGGGTAGAGGGAGAGTTGAGCTGAAGAGGATAGAGAACAAAATCAACCGCCAAGTAACTTTCTCAAAAAGAAGGAACGGTTTGCTCAAGAAAGCCTATGAGCTCTCAGTTCTCTGTGATGCTGAGGTTGCTCTCATCATTTTCTCAAGCCGTGGCAAGCTCTATGAATTTGGAAGTGTTGGGTATTATCTCTCTCTTTCTCTCTTTATCTATCTATCTATGAACCGCGAAAATCTTAGCCTACACTTATTGCTTTAATTTGTGCACGTATTTTTGTGTCTGTTTTGTTTGTTTTTTTTTTTGAAAGTTTTTGTGTCCATTTTTGTGAGGTGCAAATCCCAATAGGTATTAAAATTTTAGATTTTTTTTCTGAGTGTGTGTGTGGTGGTGCTGAGATAGATAGATACCTTCTTCTCTGAGCAAACACACTTTCTTCTTTGCATCAGCTTCTTTCACCAAAATGGTCACTGGTTTCTGCTTCTGGCTTCCTTTACTTTGCCACGACTGAATTTGATGTATTTAAGATTCAACCTACACACATCTTTCATCACTCACTTTCCACCCTTTATTTTATTTTATTTTTTTAATCAATTTTCTTTTGTCCCTTGTGTTCTTCTTCTTTCTATCAGTCACCGTTCTTTGTTTAGCTTCTTTCTCTAACACATGCACCTGACACCTTCTTTCTGGATCAGTGGATCTTGTGCCCTCTACGATTTATTCTCCTTTTTTCTTTCTTTTTATTTATTTATTATTATTATTATTTTGCAATTGTGGGGTTCTATTAGGAGCTTTCATGGCAAGGTTATTAGAGAGGAAAAAATATCATGAGGTTTTGCTTCATCCCAATCACGGATCGACACGTTTCATCATCCTTCCACCTGATATCTCTCTATTGTGAGTTAAAGGTTTCAGCTTTGCGCACTGATCTAGCTACGTATACTGATGGAACAGTACATATCTATTTTCCTTCTTTATCACAAGGAAAAGAAGAAACAAGAAAAAACTGAAAAGGAAAAAAGCAATCATATGTACCCAGTTTTGTAACATAGTGTAATTAAAATGGACATGGTGGTGGTGAGGTAAAGTCCAAGGCTGTTGATAAGTGATAACTCTCTTGTACCGTTGTGCAAGATCTAGGGCTTTCACAACATCTTTCTCTATACGGGAACAATATAATATATATAATTTTATTTATTTATTATGGCTTGAAAGCCTTGAACTTTTTAACACTCAAGAATCTGGTTCTTAACCTTTGTCCTTTGATCTTTCGGTTCTATCATTGTATCTTCTCAGAGATTGCTCTATCTTATGTTATGTGTCCCAAAAGCAATTGCTGTGTCTTCATTTCTTGAGGGGATTGATCATCATATATATATGGGGTGTTTTGCTCAATTTGGACTTAGCAATCACAGATAGGTGCTGCTTCTCTTGTTGTCTTTTACTCTTAGGTCTTTTTAGATGATCAATTGACTCTCTCTCTCTTTCTTTCTCTCTCTTCCAGGGAATCTCCTTAAATAATAAACCTGTAATGTTGAGTGCTTTTTTTTTCATGTTTATGAAGGAATGATAGCTTATCCAACATTGCAGTTAGTTTAATTAGGTTTATATTTTCATCTTGCATGATGATTAATGATTACGTTTTACCAATTGGTCTTTTTTTTTTTTTTTATAAAAAACGTTGAACAGTTTTTTTTTCTTCCTTTGCTTGCTAGCCCTAAGAGGTATTGTTTGAGTCTGGTTAAGCCACGACTTGTTGAAAATATGAAAAAGGAAAAAAAATATAATAAAAAGACTAAATACGTTTCTGTATATCTTGTTTTTAGATTTAACCTAAAATTACAATTACAATTTCTGACATACTAACATATTGTGAATATGATCGAGGACATCTGTGGCAAAAATTTCGCATGTTTGGCTGAAATGTTTAAGTTTATATGGTGATAGTTAGGGATTGAGAAAGAGAAATTCCCCTTTTTTCTTCTTTTTTGCTGTTTGTTGGATTGCGTGTTTCCTTCTCTCTTATTCCAGCATTTAATTTTCTCTGAAAACAATTATTTAGGTGTTCTTGCATATGTCCGTCTTAGAAAATCCATCGGAAATGATGCTCACGTTTAGATTTTTCGTTTTGGTCAGCTTAATTTGGTTGTTTACCTCTACCTTTGTCTTGAATAGAAAATAGCTTAATGATATATGTATTATCTTTTATTTATTTATTTATTTTTTGCAAAGATAAACTCTTTTTGAATCTACTAGGAGAGTCATTAATTTCATATTTTTGTAGATATCTCATTTTGTAATCTTAACCATATTTGTCATGGAAATAGATTTATTCCGGGTATTAAGTATAAGTAAAATTGTTCGTGCTTTGTGGAAAGGCATACTATACTGGTACAGTGGCACTTGATTTGAAACACTTGCTATAATTTCTCCATTTTTTTTTTCAAAAATACAAGAATTGATCTTCATTCGTTGCAATTACAAATTAATCTATACATTAATTATATATATGTTCATAATACACCGAATGAAAGAAAAATGATTTTGAAAAGCAAATTAGTTAAATTTCGTAAAATATTTGAGAAAAAAATAAGTTATTCGTGGACATTGGCTTTGTATGGATATTTGGTTTGATATATAGAACATGTCTGCAGGCTATGGGCATATTTGGGTAATTTGTCTGAAATCAGTTTTGATACCATGTATAATTAAACACTTATATGGAATACTAAGGTTTAATGATTTTTTTATTTTCGATCAAATTTTGTTTATATGTCACATAAAAGCGATCGAATATATAAGAATAAGTTGTTTAAATAGTTTTGTGTGAAATAACCAAAAAAATAGTTGTCTTTTGTGTACAGAGACATTTTTTAAAGAGGAAAAATAATTAATTGATAAATTATATTAAAAAATAATTTACATAATAAGTTTCTAAAAAAATTAAAAAATGTTTTCCAAACATCAATTTTATTAGCCTCAAAATTATTTTGTGGGTCATAATATGTTCTGCGTATTAAACTTTGTAATTTAGAATTTGGACTTTATAATCCACGTATATATCTTCTGTATTAAACTTTAATTGCTAACCAGTTCACCTGTGCGAATCCTTCAAATTTAAACCGAAGCATATGAAAAAAATTGAAGTCTTTAACTTCTAATGCTAAAATAATAATTGTATTTCAAAACACGTAGTTTTGTTTAAATATAATTTTCAATGATTCATAATTATTTTTCACCATTTTAATCTCCTATGTAAAACATCAAGTGTCAACATTTACACAACTACATAATTTGCTTTGTACTAATATTGACCAATCAGTTTCCCTTAATTTGCAGGACTACCAAAACTATTGAGCGATACCATCGTAGCTCTTTTACTCCTCAAGACGAACACGTTGAATGTGAAACTCAGGTACGCATGTGTTCACTAACTCAAGTTCAATTAAACAGTTTTGCCTTGTGTCTTCTAAAACTATTTGTCTGCTACTCATGCTTTCTAAATTTTTTAAATTCCTACGTGAGATTTTTTTTTACAGCTACGTGGTATAATTTGATCTATGATCCTATAAAACAAAAATAACAAGGTTGACAAAGGACAATAATCAATATTAATTTGTACAAAACTTTTTTTTTTCCAGAAAGCTTGTGAAATTAATTAACCTAGTATATAAGACAAGGCTTTGTTCTTGTTGTTGCAATGTTGCATGCTTGTAAAATTAAGCACACTTCATTCTTCCATCCATTAGTAGTGAATTATTTTTCTTAGAAAGAATTAATGCAAAAAGATAGCCCTGTCTACAACAATATAGTATATATATTAATCTAAGTCTTAATGATATGATACATCTCTATATATAACAGCAGTTAATTAATTTGTTCTTGTTAGTGAATATTTATGAATTTTTTGTTTTGGTAATCAGAGCTGGTACCAAGAGGTATCAAAGCTAAAGGCAAAGTATGATTCTCTTCAAAGGACCCAGAGGTAATCACTTATGCCTCTTCTAAAGAATAGACTTGTTTTAATATATATCTAATATCTAATACCTTCTGATGAATATATTATCATGTTTTCAGCAGTCACATGCATATGTATCTTAATCACAAACAAAAGGAGTTAATTAATATAGTAACAAAGGTTAGAAAATCATAACCACCCATGTAAAGTTAATTAACTTTCCAATGTATTGTTGTTTTAGGCATTTGCTTGGGGAAGATCTTGGACCATTGAACATAAAGGAGCTGCAGAATCTTGAGAAACAGCTTGAAGGGGCTTTAGCACAAGCAAGGCAAAGGAAGGTGCGAACAAATATTTGTAGAATTTCTCTTTATTGCTCTATGGATTCTTGATGGTACTATACCTTAATTAGGTTGTAAAGCATGTGCCTATATACAAGAACTGACAGCAATCTTTCCAGTACTTTAACTAGACTATGCATCATACTGTTTGTGATCATATATATAAGTGTATGTGTACGTATAATTACTGTTTCCACATGATATAAGGCTGAGGTAAGGGGAAAAAAGGATATAGAGGAAGGAGTTTACTTGCCAAAAGATTTGTAAAGTTAGCTAGTTTTTTATTTTTGGTGTCAAAGCCCTAATTTGTACTTCTACAATGAGTTAATATCAAAACATTCAAGGGAAGAAAATTAAATTTATGAAAATTAAACAAACCATATACTTCCTTCAAAGTATTTATCTCATTTTTTACTAAAATCCCAACTTCAAGATATATAGAGGAAATCTTGATACATGTTACTAACATCTTGTACAGGTTACAAACATGTGTAAATCCTTTCTTTTTACATAATATATATGATTTTGCCTTTCAAAAAAGAGAGGAAATCTTAATATTGATGAATGTAGCCATTAATGAATGTAAAAATTCAAGGTAAAATTTATTTATTTATATAATTTAAATCTCTTCAAAATAAAAGATGCATTTCTTAACCGTGCAACAAACATGTCAATATCTAGTTAATTTCTAATATTCAGTAAAATATACTTTGATTTAGATGTGTGTGCCAAATTAAACAACCAATTTTGAGACTTCAGAGACAGATAGCATTAACTAAATGGGAAGCAATCTTGGTAATGACCAAGTTTCTAAACAAGCTTTAATTTTAATTTGTTTGAAGCTTTAAATGAAAATCTCAATAGAGGTTTTTGTGTATTTCATACGACGAACTAGTTTCAATCTGTTTTACACACTATAAGTTGTACTGCCAGCTGAGACGCTAGAAAGAAAGAATTTTGGATGACATTACTTAAATTTCATTTCAATTGCAGACACAAATCATGATTGAACAAATGGAAGAGCTTCGCAGAAGGGTGAGAAATGTTACTTGCACACTTATTTTGGCCTTATAATTTTACTTTTGTCTATACTCTATATATAGTCAAATTAACTTTTTAACAAGTCAATTACTGTCCAAGTATGTTTTTGTAAGACAAATTGAAATCTTAATATACATTATGGATCCGTGTTCGTTAATTTACTCAATTTTGATATTTTTCAACCATCTTGCAGGAGCGCCATCTTGGAGACATGAATAAGCAACTGAGACTCAAGGTTTTACAATGTAGCACCTAACAATTTAAGCGTAGATCGATGCGCACCATTTTAGTGCAGGATAATGTCTTGACACATTTTTTCTCAATTAATTAACACATATATTCTAATTTCTTTATCAATTGAATTTCCCTTTTCAGCTTGAAGCAGAGGGATTTAATCTTAAAGCTATGGAAAGCTTGTTGAGCTCTACTTCAGAAGCTGGAAATAGTGGCTTTCACTTTCAGCAGCCTCCTCAAACCAATCCTATGGATTACCAGCAGGCAGAACCCTTTTTGCAAATAGGGTAATTAATGAAAATTTCTTTTAAGCAGATGATAGTTACACCAAAAGTTAAATAGACAAACATACTATGGTCTCTAGTGTTCATAATTTTGTTAGCAAAGGTAATGTGAAATAAAATTAACATTTCAAGAACAGGCGTGGTTATTTGTCCAACAACTAACTGGGTCACACTTCAAACCCTTAAACAAACTTATGCAAATTAAAACCCTGATCAAATGAAATATGAACTTTATGCCATGAAAAGTTTCAAACTTGTGTAGGTGGTATCCCAAAACAGAAATGCAAATCATAGGCTTTTCCATGATCACAAATTCTAATTTGACCTCTTACTTTGAGCAGGTACCATCAATATGTTCAAGCTGAGGCTTCTAATGTTCCAAAGAGCATGGCTTGTGAAACTAATTTCATGCAGGGATGGATCCTTTGATCAATCTTATTGAATTAAGTATATGATGATTTACCTTATTGTCTATATGCTTTTTAGATTTGTGTTTTGGATGTTGTTAAATGTAACTTTGTGACCAGAAAAGTTGCAGACTTGTTTAGCACTTTCTGTAATTGGACACAAGTACAGACAATGGTTTAACTATATGTTAAAGTAATGCTATTGTTTTTAACTTTGATGCTTGAACCTATGTGTATATGCGTGTATCTCTTCCTTACCTCCCCATGAAAAGAATTCTCTATATATGGGAAAAAAGTGGAAAAATCAAAGTAGAAAAATACAAAAAAAAGGAGAGACAAAGCAAGAGAACGAGTTGCTTGCTAATAGAGTTTCACAAATTCTTTGTTATTTGGATGTTTGAAATCTTTTTAACATAAAAATTTGAATAAAAAATACATTTAATAAAAAAAAATGGATTTGGAGGATTATGTATGAGGATGATTCCTTTTCAATGCACCTTGGTTTATTTAAAACATTTATTTCCCTTTATTTATTTATTTTCATGTCTTTTAGTTTTAGCTACTCTATATTCAAATGTTTCCTAAGTACTCTAAGTGCGTTTACAAAAAAGTGGGAGACCTTTTTATATTCATAGGAATAATAAATCGGGAGTTTACAACAACTTACACACTCTTATCATTTAACTAAGTTAGATCCAATAGACAAAAACAAGAGACTAATATAATTAATCTAACTAATTCTTTTTGGGTGATTTTAAGTTTTCAATTTTTTTTATAAACTTTAATTTGAAAACATAAAATGATTAAAAGGGTATTTAAAAAAATATTTTCTATTTCTTAACACTCTCACTTGCACCCCTCTTGGCAAAATCAAATATTCCATCCCTTGCTTTCCCCCTTTATTTTTGTCACCACATGCAATGTAACTCTCACTCTTTTGCAATTCCGGAATAGTTTCTCCATCCACACTAATTAATTGCCCCAACGTCTCTTTCTCTCTCTCTCTCTCTCTCTCTCTCTATTTTTTTTATTCAGTGGAAAAGGAACAAAAGATTCACCCAAGACTATATATGTTTCGTTCGCAACAAAAACTTATTCACTAATATTCTGCGATGCTAATCAACAAGTGTACTGAGTTGTACAAAGTAATATAAAATGGTACAAACCGAATATCGTATTCACAGGAAACTTGTTTTACTCAGAAGATATATGTTTAATGAGCAAATATTTGTGTAAAGCAAGTAAATGTTGAGTTGGATTTATGTATAAAAATCTAGTTAAACACAAATTAAAATATCTAGAGGTTGAGAAGTAAAAACAGTCAAGTAAAAAGCGTTGGATCGTTCTACTGAATTTCCTTTGATGTTGTTAAATATTTTTCTTTATTTAATATTATCCTAGTGTTCTTGTGCTAAGAAATTACCTAAACAAAGATCCCTCAAGTGAATGGGCCTAATTCTATTTAAACCTTGTCATTGATCCCTCAACAAACTTAGTCTAAAAGAGTTGCATTACGATTACAGCATAATAAGGACTAGATCACTACACTCCATTCCTAGATATACAATTTTCTAGCTTGCTCTATCAAGTTCTAAGGTTTTAAAGCACTTTCCAGTACTAAAAATCCTAACTATACACACAAATGGGTAATCAAGCCACAAACATACAAAAATAAGCATAGATAAAAGCAATGAACACATAAAAATAACATTAAATAGATAGTAAGAGAGTTTTACATCAAAGATTCAGCAGAACTTCCCAACAAGAGGTTTAGCCTTCCATTACAAGTAATGAAACTTCAGCACAAAGGATAGATGTTGAGGGAAGAAAATGGTTAAAAATGGTTGCGGATGTCTCCTCCAACCTCTAGAACCCTGATCTCACTCCTCTAACCTAAACTCTCTTAAAGGCTTGTTTCTGTTGCTCTAGCTTCTCTCTTGGCTCTGTTTTTTTAATCCCCTTTTAGTTTCCGCCAACTTTAGTGTTCTAAAGTCTCCTTGACGTTTCAGATTCTGAAGGCTCGCTTAGTGAGATTGGCTCACTAAGCGCGAGTTAGTGAATTTTAGCTTAGCGAGCTGGGCGCGCTGAGCTCGAGAAGAGACAAACGACTCGCTGAGCGAGCATTGCGGCACGCTGGGTGAGCACATCTCTGACTAATCCTCTTCTAGGGTTTCTCATCACGCTAAGTGAGCTGAGTGCATCGCTTAGTGAATGTCACTTGCTAAGTGCATATGCCTCGCTTAGCCAGACACCAACTGCTTGACCTTCTCTTCTTTTAGCCTGAAACTAAAGTGGTTTCAATATTAATTCACAAAATGAGAGTATCTACTGAATAAAATCAAACTAAACTTGAAAATATGTACAATTCCTACAAAAAAAAACCATAAATTGAGGGAAAAATGCTAATTTCATATAATTATTCAATACAAAAGTTAATCGTAAATAACGACTAACATTATCATCCTTCAAGAGGAGAGAGGAGAAAGTCTAGGGGAGGAGAAGGAGAACCCCAAATACATAGAGGTTTCTAAATGCTAATTAACCCCATAACTATTGGGTATTAGAGTAACAAAATAATATCACTTACAACTAAAATAATAAATGAGAAAAATTGAAATGGACACAATATTTTAACGTGAAAAACCTTCAACAAATAAGGAAAAATATGTGCAAGACCACATAAATAATTTCACTAAGTGAAAGAAAAATTATAACCTCTTTCTAAATATAAGGAGAGAACGTACAATTACACATTCTCTCTTATAATAGGAGAATAGACTTCACCAATTACTCAAGGAACTCTCTCTTAAATTGGGATGCTACGTGTTATGATGGGATGATCAAATGAGCAAAGTTTATGGCTATTTATAGGCAAAGTTTTGTGTTGAGCATTAAATGCCAAGGAAAAAATTTTATACCCTTCCAACTAAGTTTGCAGGCCTAGCTATGTAGTGGTAAGAAAATTTCATCCGCCATTTTTTGACTTATGCCACAAAAGATGGCTTTACTATTTGGTGCCTTCATAATCTCCCACTTAAAGCTACTTTTATGTGCTTTCAAAAATATCTCTATCTTGCCAATTCCTTGTTGCTTACATTTTTTTATAGAAAAATGAGGATTAACACCATGCAAACTTGTTTGCATTGATCAGCTTGGTCATGACATCTATTAGATTATCTTTAGTGTGAGTCTTTTGCATATCCATAATTCCTTCCTTTACTACTTATCTGACAAAGTGATATTGAACACCTATGTTCTTTTTCCTTGAATGAAAGGTTGGATTTCTTGTAATATGCAAGGCACTTTGATTGTCACAATACACAATAATATTTTGTTGCTTGTGCCCAATTTTTCCAATAGCCTTTGAATCCAAATAGCTTCCTTGCAAGTAGTTGCCATGCACTTAACTTCTATAGTAGACTCGGATAACCAACTCATTGTCCCTTTTACAAGTGTAAACACATAGTCACTAGTAGATTCTCTTTTATCATGATCACCTACAAAATCTGAATCGACATAGCCTGTGACAATAAATTTTGATCCTTCAAAACATAATGCGACACCTGAGGTTCTTTTAATGTATCTAAGGATCCTCTTCACAACACTCTCGTGCTCTCTACCAAGATCTGCCATGAACCTACTAATCACTCCTACTACTTGTGCAATGTTTGGTATAGTACAAATCATGGCGTACATAAGGCTTCTTAGCATTGATGCATACAATACTCGAGAAATTTCCATCCTCTCCGCTTCATTGCTAGGACTTATACTTGAGGATAACTTATAATTGATAGGAAGAGGGGTAGAAATTGGTTTATAGTCTTGCATGTTGAAGCATCGCAAGACTTTCAGTAAGTAATTCTTTTGAGAAAGCCAAAGCTTTCTATCTTTTCTATCTCGGTGAATTTGCATCCCTAAAATCTTATTTGTAGGTTCGAAGTCTTTCACATCAAACTCCCTAGCCAATTAAGCCTTCAAATCATGGATTCGATCTTTGTTAGGGCCTACCACCAACATGTCATCCACATACAATAGAAAAATGATGAAATCATTATCCTCAAATCCATTGTAGCACGTACAATGGTCTAAAGTAATTTTTCTGTTGTATCCAAGGCTAACAATGATGGAATCAAATCTCTTGTACTAGCATCTTGGCACCTGCTTCAAACCGTACAAAGATTTTATCAACCTACAAACAAGTTTCCTTGTTCTTAAAAGCCTTTCGATTAGAGCATATTTATCTCATCTTCTAGTTTTCCATGGAGAAAAGCAATTTTTACATCAAGTCGTTTAAGATGTAAATCAAATGCAACACACATAACTAGAACAACTCTGATTGTGGTTAATCTAATAACTGGAGAGAATATCTCATTGAAGTCGATACCTTTTTTCTAAGCATAACCCTTGACCACCAATCTAGCATGATATTTTTCTACTTGATTGTTGTCATCGTTGATCTTATAGACCCATTTGCACCCTATGGCTTTTCGACCTTTTGGAAATTCAACAAGTTCCCAAGTCTTGTTCCTATGAAAGACTTCCATTTCTTCAGGCATTGCTATCATCCATAGCGAAGCAACTGAACTATTCATTGCCTTTTGAAAGGTTGATGGTTCCCCTTTTTCAATTAGGGGATAGTACACATCATGGATTACCATGACGCAGTCTGAGTATAGAGCTGGTACAAATTTTGACCTTGTTGATCATTGAAGTACTTGTCCACCATTTGCCTCACTTTTTCCTACTTTTTGTGCTCCTGTTCAATTTCAGAAGAGTAATCTTCTCTTAACTTCTTCTCTATTTGCATTATAGTAGTGTCTTTGTTAGTGTTGTCATTTTTCTGCTCACTTTCCAATTCATTTTCTCCAAAAACTACATTCCTGTTAACAAAAACCATGTGGGCAATGGGATCACACAGGTGATACCTCTAAACATTATCAGCATCCCCAAGGATATACATTTTCTGGATTTTAGATCCAACTTTGTTCTTTCGTAGGAGTTATACATCACGTACACAAGAAATCCAAATACAAGTAAGGAAGAATAATTAGCTAGTTTGCATTTCCACATCCCATCGGTGTGTTTAAACCAATCGTTGTTGATGGCAAAGAATTTATCAAGTTACAAGCGATCTTAACTGCTTCTACCTAGAAAGATTTGGGCAATTCTATTGTTCTCAGCATAACTCTTGTTTTATCCATGAGAGTCATGTTCATCTGCTCTACCACACCATTCTGTTGAGGTGTATGTAGAACAGAGAATTGTCTCACAATATCGTCTTGCTTGTAGAATATCAAAAAATTGTCATCTACATATTCTCCTCCATTATTTGTTCTCAAGCACTTGATTCTTTTACTAGTTTCAAGCTCTACTTATGCTTTGAATTCCTTGAATACTGGAAACTCATCTGACTTCTTGATGGGGTACACACACAATCTCCTAGAGTAATCATCAATGAATGATACAAATTACTTTGCTCTTCCTAGGGATACTTTGGGCAATTCCCACACATCAAAATGGATCAAGTCTAGTATCTTTTTGCTTTTGGCAGTTGCTTTGGCAAACTTCAACCGATGCTGCTTACTTATCACATAGTGCTCACAAAATGCTAAATTAACTATTTTGAGCCCATGTAAAAGATTACATTCTACAAGAATTTTCAGACCTCACTCTAACATGTGACCCAGTCTACAATGCCACATCATCGTTGCTTCTTCTTGACTTGTTATAACTGATGCATCTGCTTCTTGCAACGTATCTCCCAAAAGCATGTATAGATTAGCTATGATCTTCTCAACTTTCATCATTACAAGATTTCCCTCTTCACTACTTTCAAGATTCCACCTTCAGTATGGATTTTGCACCCATGGTCATCCAATTGCTCAATAAACAATAGATTCTTCTTCAAACCCTTCACATGTCGTACCCCTTGAATTGTGCATACAGTACCATTATACATTTTAAATTTGGCAATACTGACCCCAACAATTTCCAAGGCATGATTATTCCCCATGAACATACATCCTTCTGAGATAGATTCATAAGTATAAAACCAATCTCGACATGGAGTCATGTGTCAAGTGCACCTAAATCCAATATCCAACAATCATGGAGTTGTCTTCCACCTCTAGAACCAATTGCTACTTCATTACACAAGACATCTGCATTATCTGAGGTAATAGCAACACAACCTTGAGAGGTTGATACTCCAGAGTTCTCTCCTCCACTCTTCTTATGCCAACAATCCTTCTTTAAGTGTCTTTTCATGCCATAATTATAGCATTTGAGGTTCTTCCTTCTTTGAGACTTTGATCTACCATGGTTTTGACTCCCACTAGAGCCACATTTTGTTGATTTGCCTCTCGTCATCGTTAAAGCCTCTACTTGCTTGGAGTTTTCCAGCCTCTCTTCCTTATTCTTTCGCTTGGATTCTTCTTCAAGAATAGCTCATTTTGCTTGGAAAATTTACTCCTGTTGAACTTCTTTATCTCATACTTTGCTACCATGATTTCACACAACTTCCACCTTGTATAGTACCGCTGACTGGAAGAATGACTGTAGACCATGAACTAATGCACCAGGTAAGTTCCCAAGAAAGAAAGGTGGGTTACCAACAGACACGCTTATATATCAAGTCTTTTCTTAGCCAGAACTTTCCTAGACATGCACTTTCACACTACCTCACTATATATCCATTAACAAGAATAATTCTTTGTTGATGTGGAAGATCAGACTAATCGCAACCGCAAAGCATACTAAGAATTTTCTTCGACACTATACCAGCGTACCAGCATGTATCGCAACGAAATAATATCAACAACCTATTGACTCTAATATCACTATTGAGTATTAGAGTAACAAAATAATATCACTCATAACTAAAATAAGAGATGAGAAAAATCAAAATGGACACAATATTTTAATGTGAAAAACCCTCAACGGATAAAGGAAAATCAACAGACAAGACCAAAGAAATAATTTCACTAACTAAAAGAAAAATTACGGCCACTCTCTAAATATAAAGAGAGAACAATTACACACACTCTCTTATAATAGGAGAATACACCTCACAAATTACTCAAGGATCTCTCTCAAATTAGGATGCTACTTGTTGTGATGGGATGATCAAATTAGCAAAATGCCTTGCTATTTATAGGCAAAATTTTGTGTTGAGCATTAAATGCCAAGGCAAAATTTTTCTACCCTTCCAACTAAGTTTGCAGGCTATGTAGTTTTAAGAAAATTTCATCCACCCCTTTTTGACTTATGCTACAAAAGGTGGCTTTACTATTGGGTGCCTTCATAATAACTAGCTATAATAGATAATGAGCTACACTATTAACTTCTCTGCAAACATGGCTAACAGAAACTATCACCAATCCCTTTTAAGAAGATCCAACGTTTTGACAATCAAAGAAGCTTGACGATGGCCAGGAACACAAACACCTCCATTAATGAGAGTCTGAACTAAATTCAAGCTATCCATTTCGCAACAAACTTTGCAAAAGCCTCTCTCCCAAACTAAGTTCAAACCATGAATGAGTGCAAATAGCTCGGATTAGTCCACATCCCAAACGCCATCAAACTAAGTTCATTGTTACGAAGTAAAAATGTTTGATAGATAGCATAAGTAAATTCATAAAATATCAAGAAAAAATATAGTATTCATCGTTGCTATGTTTGATAGAGAGAATGAATGAAATACGATAAATGAAAATTAAAAGAGAGAGTAGAAATAGGTGAGAAATAAAATAAAAAATAAAAAAGTATTTTTGTTGGAGAGAAATAAAAAAAATGAAAAAATAAATAGAGAAAAAGGTAAAAATAATACCGTGTGTTTAACTAATTTCAAAATTAAATCTCACCTTAATATATTAAAACGAACGCAACAACTTATTTTTATCTGTGCAAGATATCTTAAAAGAAGGAAATAAACCCCGAATATCCATGCACTTCTGACACATGAAAACTTTAGCGTACTTGGTTTTCTTCTTAGCTTCTCAAACCTCTGTCACAACTGACAAGCCATAACTCTCCTATCCTCTGCTTCAATTCAGATACCGTGCTCCATTTAATAGTCGGTTTTGTACTTGGTTTCATTTTCTTCCCTTTGAAATTCAACTCATCACCAACTTCACTCCAATAAAACATCATACCACCCTTCAATATTCCATCTAACAAACTCACCTAACATTTCTCCCTCTTGTTGAATGCACTGTACCACAGTTTGTACATTAACTTGCCATTTTCACTCCATAATATGTTGAGGCAAATAAGGAATTTCCGGAAAAGTGTGTGTTTTTTGTGAAGTTACTCATATTTGTCACTGATATATAATGGTAGCAATGTGTAGCTCCTACAGATCGAGAAATTAAGCTAAAGTTTCAAGAATTTGAGTTTCCCACAATGTGGCCTTCTGCAAAATCTACATGATGCTGCTGATGTAGTGACCCTTCATGCTGCTGGTTACAAGTTCCTCTTTTGGTATGCCTTGTTGCTCTTTTCTTTGATTTCATCCATGTCTGTAATTTGGCTGATTGGAGCTGTGTCATTGTCAACCATGAATATCTTGAGTTTTGATTAAATTTTGTTTTTGGACTTTTTTTATTTGTGTTTTGTTTTGGTTTCTATTTCAATCCTAGTTTTTGATTACTAATTAAGCATTACTAATTAGGCTAAGGAAAATGATATTAGGTACGAAATGTTATTCAACGAATCCATACGAATCTTATGAGCCAGTAACTGATTGGTGTAGGTTTTATTCTCTTTACTACCTGAATGTTTTTAAGAAATTACGTCATTGGTTAGTTTTGAATTTGTGTGCATTCGTGTGAGAGATTTTCGTACTAATCAGTATCACTGTTAAGTTAATATGGAAGAAAATGAAGTAACTTGCACAATCAGATTGTAGGGTTCCATTCTGTGGCAAATTGTCTTAAAGGGGCTGCTTTTACAAACTTATTCCTCAAACCTCAAATAGTGCTATTTTAAAACAAATTCCAGCATGAGTCTCTTTTGCTACGTAAAATGCATGCAACTCCAAAGAAATCGTCAGCCCCATTGGCGAGTTTGCCCCGGATGCGACACGTGGCTTGGTCTCGCCACTCAAATTAACAATTTGGCCTGCAACGGGAGTAGCCAGTTTGACTGGCGATTTGCACAGGTTGTGTAGCTAAGGCACAATGCTTTTTAGATTTTGGCACTGCTTTTTCAGATCCCAACAGACAGCTTTTTCAGACGATGGGTATAGCCAGAGCTACTGGTGAGATCAAGGATATAGCCAGTGCTACTGGCGAGATCAAAGATATAGCCAGTGGTGCTGACAAGATCATGCAGCTTTAAATTCCAGCTTCTGTCATACTTTGTTGTGCATTTTTAAAATTGCTTGCGTTTTTTAAATTGTTTGCTCTGCGTTTTTTGAAATTGGTGAACCTTAAAGGTTTGAAGTTCGCAATCAAACAATTGTGTGTGGCATGAAATTTATTTTGTGAAGTAATTTTTTTTAGGCCGGAATAAAGTTTGAGTGTGAAGTTTTTATTATAATTTTTTTTTTAATTAAATTAGCTTTGTATTTGATGCTTTGTTCGTGTTAAAAATTTGTGAGGGTTAAAGTAAAAGTCTGTTTTTAAAAAAATTGTGTCATCATATTTATTTGAAAAAAATATTTTGAGTCGGGAAAAAATTTTGAATATGAAGTTTGTAGTAATTTTTTAATTAGATTAGGTTGGTGTTGATGCTTTGTTAGTGTGTTAAAAATTGATGAGCCTTGTACTTTCAAGTGTGTTTAAAATTAAAAAAATTGTGGCATCATATTTATTTGAAGTAAGTATTTTGAGTGCGGAAAATTTTTTTATTATGAAGTTGTAGTATTTTTTTTAATTAGATTAGCTTGGTGTTCATGGGTTTGTTCGTGTGTTAAAAATTTATGAGCCTTCAACTTCAACCGTGTCTAAAATAAAAAAAAATTTGGCATCATATTTATTTGAAGTAAGTATTTTGAGTGCGGAAAAATTTTTCAATATAAAGTGTGTAGTATTTTTTTAATTAGATTAGCTTGCTGTTGATGCTTTGTTCATGTGCCTTTATAATAATAACTTGGTTGATGCTTTATAATGTAATTAAAATGTCTACTTTGAAAGCGTTGCTTTGTTCTACCTTTTTAAATTTTTACTTTTTACTTTTAAGTTTCTGGCATCATATTTAATTAATTACCTTTTTTATTTTTAAGTTATTATTGTTAAGATTAATTATTTATAATAGTAACTTCGTTGATGGTTTATTTTGCCTTTAAAATTACTACCTTGAAATCGTTCAAGTTTTTTAAGTCTCTGTCATCATATTTATTTGAAGTTAATAATTTTTCTTTAGAATAAAGTTTTAATGTGAAGTTCCAGTAAAGAGGCTTTTTGTGATTAGATTTTTTATTTTGAATTTATTATTATTATGATTAATTATTTAAAATATTGTTTTTGTATGTATATCATGAATTCAGTTATAACAGTGTTGTATTTCAATGGAAGGGTATATGAAGAGAATGATGGTGTAATATTTGAAGGCAATAAAAAAGCAATTCAGATTAAACGTGAAATTAGTTTCAATGCTTTGAAAAAAGATAGGAGATAAGGTAAAGTTAGAAAATAATGAAATTATTTATGTTATCAGTTGTAGATTTTTAGTTTTTGGAAAATATGTTACTTTGCAAATTTGTGATGACGAAGATGTTGAAGCCATGCTCGAAAGTTTTCAACAGCAAGATCAAATGTCAGTTCTGGAATTGTACACAGAAAAGGATGTGGCTGGTGGTTCTATGTTTCATTCTGCAAATTCTCTTACATCATGTGAAAATAATTTATCTAATAATGAGGCGCAATCGCCAAGAAATGTGAGCAATTTACATGGTGATGAAGATGATGATGATGATGATCTTGTGTCTAACTCATACGTTGAAGAGTCTTTAGACGAAGATGATAGTGTTGACGGTATATCTGATACAGACGATGAAGTCACCGACATGATTCAACCAGTAAGAATTGTTCACCCAGTAGAAGGTATAATTTATTAAATAACAAAATAGGTGAATACATTTATCATTTTATGACAATTGTATTTAATGGTAAATAAGTATGATTGTCATATTGACCTGATTTTTTTTTTAACTATTAGGTGTACAAGGAATTCAAAATTCATTTTGGAATGATGCTTTGCATTATAACAATATCAATTGAAGTCATCCTAATGAGGAGGACATTTGTGGTTTGGAGATGTCATTGAGTTTTAATGTTGTGCAATAATTATATGTTGGCATGGATTTTGATAGTAAAGATGCGGTAAAAAATGCACTGAAATAATATGTTATGAAGGTGCATCAAAGTTTCAAAGTTGTTGAAAGTAAATCGAACAAGTATGTCATTTGTTGCTTGAATAAAAGCGCAGAGTGTCCTTGCCCTTTCTATATGTGGACAATTTTATCTAAAAAAACTGATTCATGGAAAGTCACACAATGGGGTGGACCACACACATGTCTGAATATGACTATGACACAAGATCACGAGAAGCTTGATTCAGATTCAATTGTCACTTGTGTAGTAGGTACGTTTTTTATGTTCATATTATGCTACTTTTGCATTAATTGTCATTTAAATTTTGTTATTTTATTAACAGGCATGATTAGAGAAGATTCATCAATAAAAATTTCTTTGATTCAAGAGAGGATAAACAGTGAATTTGCCTATAAGGTGTCATACAAAAAAGCTTGGTTGGTGAAACAAAAAGCCATTGCAATTGAATATGGCGATTGGGAAGAGTCATATGCGAAACTTTTGTCGTGGCTAACACACATGCAAAATCATTCTCCTGGATCGTATTTTCAAATACTACATGACGATTTTATTGTTGGGAATACGGTTAGTCCGAACACCGTCAGTTTCATAGAGTGTTTTGGACTTTTGGTCAATGTAAAGAGGCTTTCAAGTATTGTAAGCCAATCATACAAGTTGACGACACACATTTATATGGAAAATACCGTGGGACCCTCTTAATGGTCACATCACAAGATGGAAATGGTGGTGTCCTTCCTCTAACATTCGCCGTGGTCGAAGGTGAAACGTTAACAGCGTGGCCATGGTTTTTGGCACACTTGCGTGAACACGTCACAGATAAAAATGATATTTGTCTCATATCTGATCGTCACGCGAGTATAAAGTTTGTTGTGGCTAACGAAGCACTTGATTGGCAACCTCCCCACGGTTATCATGTTTACTGCATTCAACACATAGTAAGCAATTTCAATCGCAAATTCAATAATACCAAACAAAAAGAAATGTTGAAGAAATTGGGTAAGATTTCATCTATCATGGTGGCGTTAATTTAAGTTTCATGTATACTTAAAATTATTGTTGCTAACTAATTTCATGCAGGTTACACTCCTTGCAAGCATATTTTTTTATCAAAATTTAGAAAAATTTCGTCAACTGAGTCCAGCCATAGCAACATGGATTGATCACATTTCAAAGGAAAAATGGACCATGGCTTATGATAAAGAAGGACGTCGATATGGCCACATGACAACCAACCTCTCTGAATGTATAAATAAGGTGTTGAAGGATTGTCGCAACATACCGATAACAGCGTTGGTGAAATCAACATATAATAGGTGTCGAAAGTACTTTGTTGATCGTGGTCGCCAAGCCCAAAGACAATTAAATGAAGGACAAATGTATTGTTCTAAGCTTGTTAAAGAACTAATAAAAAATCAAGAACAAGCTTGTTCGCACATCGTTCGTGTGTATGATATCCACTCCACAAGGTTTGAAGTAGAGGAGACCTTCAATCCTATAACGCAACGTGGCGGACAAAAGTGGACAGTTAACTTGAATGACCATTATTGTCAATGTGGAAAGTATTCTGCGCTTCACTATCCATGTTCACACATTATTGCAGCTTGTGATTACGTGAGCATGAACTACTACCAATATATAGATGTTGTTTACACAAATGAGCACATCTTAAAAGCTTACTCCGCACAATGGTGGCCTCTTAGGAATGAAGCGGCAATTCCTCCTTCTGATGACGCATGGACACTTATCCCTGACCCAACTACAATTCGTGCGAAAGGTCGGCCAAAATCAACAAGGATAAGGAATGAGATGGATTGGCTCGAACCATTTGAGCACCGACAAAAATGTAGTAGATGTGGAGCAGAAGGGCACAACAGGTGTCGATGTCCAATGCAATCTGATCGTGGGAGTTGTTCATTTAATTGATTTATGTATGTTAGGCGAGTGACTTGTATTGGTTGAAGTTCTCTTGAATGTATTTAGTTTGTGGTCTTCAATGAAATCGTTAGTTACTAACATGCCGGTTATTTTGGCAATGATGATCTAAGTCAATTTTTAATGAAGCTGTCCTTCTAAGAATGTATTTAGTTTGTGGTCTTCAATGAAATCGTTACTTAGTAACATTAGTTATTTTCGTTTGTCTACTTTAGTTTTTTATTAAACATTATTTATTATTATAGTTTGATGCGCGACATAAACTGTATCCATTAGTAAGCCTTAATAAACTGCATACGATAGATTAAGTGTCAAATTCAAATGAGAAACATACAACAACATATTTAAACAGAGACATGAAAATCAATCATTATGATATCCGTGATGACGTGAGGATATGCCATATGGTCGATCCCATCTTCCCGCTTGGCGATCATGATTTCTTATTCCCCGATGTCTCCCCGCTTCTACTTCATCAGCCTCAGCAAAAAATTGGTCACGCAAATCAACACCTAATAAGTCACCCATATCAAGTATTGCTCCGAGTACATTCCATTGCGTACCTAATGGGGCGTTAGGTGTTGGCACACTTGAGGCACATGTTGCTGTGAAGGGGTCATAATCAGTCATGAAAAATGAGGATGTGTTTTCGCAACACCACCGAGTGTTCGCTTGCAGAAGTATCAGTGTGATAACCTTCAAAAGGATACTGATACACACTACTACAAAAATAGCTTTCTACGACACCCATTCTACGACGGTTGTATAGGAACCGGCTTAGAAAGTGGTACGATGACATTTTTGTAATTATTGTAAGAATTAGAGTATTTTACGACACACATTCTAAGACGGTTATTGAAAACCGCCTTAGAATGTTATATGTAATTAAATTCACATCGTGTTTTAGTAAAAACCCGTCGTAATTCAGGAAAAAAAAAACAAAACGCGTATTGAACCCTAGTTCTTAAACCTTCCTCTCCCTGCTGGCCTCCACTCAACCTTGACATCTCTCGAACTTTCTTAGCTGACCCTCGCTCTCACTCTGATGCTCTCATACACATTCGCTCACTCGCTCCAAGTTCAGCTCCCACCTCGCCACCTTGGACCCGCTCCCTCCCCCGCCACGGCTCCTGCGCCGTCCGCCCCAGCAGCAACCACCATTCTGACCTCCTTACTCGTTACACTACTTTCCCCCCTTTTTGCCTTGCATCAGTGATCGAGATGCTGGGAAAGATGAGGAAGGTTTCGACGCGTGGCGATTCCGTGGCGGCGAACTACGCCTTCAGTCCCTCCGAAGATGATGTAATCATGAAGCACAGGCTTCTCACGCGCACCACCACCACCAGGGGCGACCCTCCTTTGAAGAAGCTTCAGAAGAAGTTCACCTCGTTCGTCTCCGAAGTCGACAAGGACAAAGACAACAACTACAACGACTGCGAGAAGCTCGCCAGAGCCTTTCTGCAGGAGCTAATGACATTCGAGATTCTTTTTCTGAAGAGCAAGGCGATTGTGGAGGCCAACATTAGGGAGAAGGATATTCAACGAGTTGAAGGAGGAAATGAATCACCAAATCCTGCAGGCGCAGGATGACATTGAGGATCTCAATAAGCAGCTTAAGGAGAGCAAGGTTGAGAGAAGGCACAAAGAGGAGTGCGAGGCTATTAGGAAGTTGATTGCCATGCAGCCCCGAGGTCCGAGACTATGAAGGTTATTTTAGAGTTGGAGAATGAAATTTCCGCTTTGGACGCCGAGAACACGGCTGGTTCGAGGTTGTTGGAGCTTAGGAAGAAGCAATTTGCGCTGTTGTGACATGTTTGCAAAAGGTTTTAAGTGGGAAAGGTTGGCCTGACACTAATTTTGGATCAGTAGTGACTGGATTTTTATTGGCTACTAGTAGTTATGAACCCTTCATAACATGATGGAAACTGCCAGAGATTTCGAGGGAGTAGTGACTGGATGGTTGAGGGAGTAGAGGAGACAACTGAAGGGGATGAAGAAAGTAATAAATCTTCTTCCTTTTTTTTTAGGCTGCTTATTCTTACTGCTCAAGTTGGATGCGTTTTAGGAAAGGGTGGTAGTGTGATAAAGAGAATGACAGCTGAGAGTGGTGCACAGATTCGGATCCTTCCTAAAGACAAGGTTCCAGTGTGTGTGCATCAAATTTTGATGAGATAGTTCAGGTAAATGTTTGTGATATTGATAAAAAAAGGGATAAGGGGTATGCCATTATCCCTTTTTGATTCAGTGTTTTTAAACTAACAGACTGTGCGTTTTATTTAATTAAATTAAATTAAAGTATAACTGGGAGTTGTATTTGAAGTAGCAAATGTCTGGCTAGAATGTTTGTTTTGTCAAATTTTATTTAATTAACTATCTGAACCCTGAAGTTAATTTCATTGATTCTATGTTTTGCATGTATGCATTTTGAGTGACACATAATTTGAGGTTGAAGTGCAGAAAAGGGGTTCTATAGCTGCTGCTGTTTTGGTGCTTATTAGTTATTACTTATTACTCATTTTAAGATCTGTTCATGCTTGTAATCTTGTTTCAACATTATTTTTCATATGTATGCCTTGATGTAGATCTCATGCTTGTAATCTTGTTTCAACTTGTTGGTAGGCCTCTCATGCTTTGATATTCAAAGGATTGGGTTAGATCAATTTTTTTTGTTCATAGGGAGGAGTTGAACATTGGTACCGGGGGGTTTACAGTGACTCACACACACTTCTCAACATTATTATTTTTTTACTATTTTAAAAGATGTTCAGCAAAACAACATTTTATAAAAAAGGAAAGTTTTTCTATTTCAATTTTCAGATATGACTTTGTGGGATTGAAATATCATGACACCTTCCTCTATCTGGGCTATATAGTGTTTTCTGTTCTGCCTTTTTTGCCGAGAGGGGTTTCACAGAGAAGTTGATAGCAGATATAAATACAGCAGCTACTAACAATGGTTATGATGATTCTATTCTGAAACCCTTTCAGGAGGTCAGTGGTTCAAACTTTACATGCAGGATATCATTTTCTGAACCAGGTAAATCAACTACGGTGCTTCTTTTTCTTCTTTTGCCAACCATTTGGGGAATTGCATAGCTGATTGGCTGTTAAAATTCTGGTGTATCATATTTAGGGGACACTTGGGGAAAGCTAACGTTATCTTGATTTTTCTCATCACAAAATGATTTTTATAATTTTAAAAAGTTGTTATTCATCTACACCTAAGTCTGAGATATCATTAGTGTAGTTAGTGATGCTGGTTGACTATCCATTATGTAGGCCAAAGGAGTTTGTACAAAGAAAAACACCAAGCTTGCTGCCTCAAGTGTTTCCACTGACGTTTCATCCTCACATGACGATGTTGGACCAAAGTTAGCTAAAGAATTATCCAATAAAGATGGTTGAATCAAATGACACCGTAAGAGAAGGTGTATCAGCAGACACCACACTTTCAACGCAAAACTCTATGAAATCTGATGAACTCCAGAACTCTCCAAACAGAGGTTTTTCAATAACTCATGTTACTAGTATGCAACAGACTTTAGGCATATAGTATGACATACTAAATTACTAATTGGCAAATGAAATTTATGTAACTCTCTGATTGAACATACAAAGCACTAAATGCTACTTGATACATAGGCTTTAACATTGAGGTTGTTGAACTTTTTAGCAGACATGCTCTGCTTTCTCAAAAATATATTAGTTGCTTGTTTTTTATTAACTAATTGAACTGAATTGCTTATTTCTTATGATTAAAAGTTGGAGAATGCAAAATGTTATTTTCTGTTTTTTCAAGTTCAAGGATCTTATTTATGCCTTTTCTGTTATTTTCACAGTCTGATTGCATTTATAACAAAGTTCTTTCAGAATATAACATTCACTGGTAGCAAAATAGCAAGTGTTCTTGGATGGCGGAGAGCTAATTTTGTTTTGTAACATAATAGTATTATTATAATATTAATATTGCTGCACAAAAGAACTTTACAATGTAATACTCTTATAATGCTGAGAAAAGAGGTTACTTTCACTACAAAAAATATTGACGATGAGTTTTGGTGAAATCACTCTAGCTTCAAAGGAAACCATTGACCAACTACATGGAGAAGTTGCAGAAAGATATTAATCCTAGCATGCGTCGAATTCTGGTTGATTGGCTTGTGGAGGTTAGTCTCATGGCTGCAGCATTATGTAGATTTCTATACTTCTCTACTGCTTTTCATGAAATAGCATCTCCGTATTACACGCTTTAGAAATTACATACTGTAAATAGACTTTTTCTTTCATTCACACATGGAGAATGATTAGAACTTTAGCATTAAGTCAAAAGAGATTTTTTTGTTAAATCTTATTAAATAAGCAAACATGATTTAATAAGTTAGGTAAACCGATCATTGGAAAATAATATACTCCACATCTTGAAAAGCAAAATAAAAAATCTAAACAATTTTTTATAAATGTTATATATAAACAAATTATATTTGTACTTTATGAATAATTTAAAGACAATACAGTATTAAGAATATTTCGCTTTAAAATGCCAATTTTCTCTGGGCAACCCCTGATGGGTTCTTCTTAAGCTTATACTTAAGGATTTCTTTCGATAACAAAGGTCAGATCAAATGTTAGTTAATAAATAATAAAAATATACGGAAAAAAGGGCCCAAAATTCACCAATCCTTTATTTAAAAAAAAAGAAGAAGAAGAATTGTGTCAGCAAAAGCAGTAAAAGTGGCATATCTTGGGAAATAATTTTGAAAGTGGTATAAGATGAGAAAATGCTTTTATAAAAGTAGTAGCAGTATATATATATGGCTATGAAAAATGTCCCGATGCTTTTGCAGTGTGATGATTATAAAGTCAAACAGGAGCAAATTCCCCTCCTCACATCACATGTTCCTCCATCCTCAACAGCACACTAAACCTCTCCACATGCTATTAAGAATTCCCCCAATAACCCTGACCCTAGCTATTCTGGTCCCAATGAGTTTTGCCCCACCACACTTTTGCCCACACTGATTCCTATAAATTCATCAGAATGTCGCAACAACTTAGTTCAAGGCCATGAAACAAAAGTTGGTTTTGGAAGCAAGCCAAGAAGGCAGCGAAAAAAGAAAAACATGCTCTATTAGTTTGAAGAAAGTGGGTCTCCGAATCTCACTGTTGTTTGTTTCTCAAGAAAAAGGGTGTGTCTAAAAATGGGCAGGGATCAGAAAAGTGTGGTAGCTATGGTTGGCCAGGAGAGAAAAACAAACAAGAAAAATGGGTCTCTTGGGTTTAGGTCCATTTTCATGCATGCCGATGGCAAAGATTTGTTTCTTATGGTTTTAGGTACTATTGGGGCAGTTGGGGAAGGCTTGGCCACTCCTCTAGTGTTGTATATCAGTAGCCGCATGATGAATAACATTGGAATTTCCTCTAACATGGATGGAAACACTTTCATCCATAACATCAATAAGGTTCAATTTTTCATATCTCTCTTTATGCACACAAGAAATTATTATATAGTTCTATCATCATATAATCTTAATTAATCTCTATGTCATGTGGAAATTAATTGAAACCATAGATACACGGTGATCTGAAGCTATCTAATAATTTTTCATCACATGGAAAGAACTTAACACGAAAGAGAAGCTTACTGATAACTTTGTTAACTTTCTTGGCTTTATTGGTTATGCAGAATGCAGTGGCTTGGTTATATTTGGCTGGTGCCTCTTTTGGGGTTTGCTTCCTCGGTGAGTTTCGATTATGCAATCATTTTTCCTTTTCCTTTTCCTTTTCTCTTTCAATTCACGCCATGCAAATTAAAGTAATGATATTGTTGTATCATCTTTTTTATTTCTTTAATTAATAATAATAATAATTATATTATTATTATTATTATTATTATTATTATTATTATTATATATTCTGGTTCAGAGGGTTATTGTTGGACAAGAACAAGCGAAAGACAAGCGGCGAGAATGAGATGCAGGTATCTGAAAGCAGTACTCAGACAAGATGTGGAGTACTTTGATTTGCATATATGTCACGAGCACCTCAGAGATCATCACTAGCGTCTCCAGCGACAGCCTCGTAATTCAAGATGTTCTTAGTGAAAAGGTTTGCTGTTGTTATAACTGTCATCAATTAACTAAAAATATAAAAATTGTGCTAGATCATAATTTTGCTTTGTGAATGAAAAGGGTAAATGGTGATTGGTTCCTCCATTAGAATGGTGTAACACACTTTTTTTGATAACTTCTCAAAGAGACTAATCACTCCCCACCACCCTTAATAATACAAAAAGAAAAAAAGAAGCTTACTGTTATTTCTGGGATTGCTTTATACTTAGTTTCTGAGATGTCTTATTATAATGACATTTTTTGATAAGTTCCTAAAGAGATTAATCACTCCCCACCAACCTTAATTATGCAAAGAGAAATAAAGAAGCTTACTGTTATTTTTGGGATTGCTTTTATACTTATATTCTGAGATATGTTATTATAATGGCATTTTTTTCTCCATTTTCTTGTAGAAGAAAGAAAATAGCAAGAGAAGGAAGGATGATCATAATTTAACTAAGAAAACTAAAGATAAAAAGGTACTGGTTCCATTAATTGGATATTTTTATAAACAACATATTAATTTTGTGATTGTTTTGTGTTCCACTCTTATATGCATGCCTTCAATGATGCTTTTTCAAATGTCTTTCTCTAATCTATGAATGTTAGTTGTGTCTAAAAACCTCTGTCCAAGTTATCTATGTGCCTGCTGATGACTTGACAGGTTTGATTTTGTTGTATTATTTAAATAGCTGATGCAATTACCTTTTTTGTTATCATCATCTAAATATTTTGATTTTGATGATACTTGAAGCTTTGATTTTGTGAGGAAAAAACTGCTCACTCACTAGCTTAGCTTTTATTACAATCAAACAATATATATATATATATATATATATATATATATATATATATATAATGAGGAGAGAGAGAGCTTGACAAGACTTGACTGATTTTGTCTCATTCTGTTTTCAGTACGTCTGTATGTGATTAGAAAACTTAATTGGTTACTTTCTATGATTCACATTGAATGTATATATGACTGTTGGGGTAAGCAGGATGCCATTGAACTTAGAAAACTTGACTTATGGTAAAGGGCAAACTGACATTTCTAACAAAATTAACAAATTAATATTTTCTGATAATAAAAAAATAAAAAGCTTAAAAAAACTTTGCAGAATAAATTAACATTTGTGTGATATTTTATTTTTATTTTTTTTTGCAGTATGCATTTTACTTCCTGGTGGTGGGGGCTGCTATATGGGCTTCTTCATGGGCAGGTCAGTGAATTGAGTTGCAATTCAATTCAATTGTCTCACTGATTCTTTGTTTGTGTTTGTCTGGCTTTGGATTTTGATTTTGATGGGTTTGAAGTTATTACTGTAGTTGTTGTTGTTGCAGAGATTTCGTGTTGGATATGGAGCGGGGAGCGGCAATCAACCACGATGAGATATTTTCTGATAATAAAAAAATAAAAAGCTTAAAAAAACTTTGCAGAATAAATTAACATTTGTGTGATATTTTATTTTTATTTTTTTTTGCAGTATGCATTTTATCTAGAGGCTGTATTGAACCAGGACATTCAATTCTTCGACACCGAGGTTCGGACATCCGACATAGTTTTTGTCATCAACACCGATGCTATCATGGTCCAGGATGCCATTAGTGAGAAGGTGCAGTGCCAAATTCAACAAGTTCCTTTTTTTTTTGTTTCTGTTACTAGATTTGGACTAGTTTTTCTCAATTTTCATTTTTTTATGGTTCTTGTGCAGTTGGGGAATTTCATTCACTACATGGCCACCTTTGTTTCTGGCTTTGTTGTGGGTTTCACTGCTGTGTGGCAATTGGCTTTGGTGACTCTTGCTGTTGTCCCTATGATAGCTGTGATTGGAGGCATTCACACTGTCACCTTGGCTAAGCTCTCTGGCAAGAGCCAGGAAGCTCTTTCTCAAGCTGGCAACATTGTGGAACAGGGGAGACTTCAGAGTATATTAAAGTTAAGAAACTTTGTTAATTGCAACTTCAGAGTATATTAAAGTCATTCGTTAAATTGCATAGGAACTTCTTACTTCTAACATTTCTATATATGAAAAAAAATAACATATATTTACCGCTTACCATAAGAATAAAAATATAGAAAACGTGAAAATATTATTTAGTTTAAACTATTTACATGATCTGTACGTATGTTTATTTTTATTTTTAAGTTTTAGTTGAGCAAAAAATTATGTGTTTTAGTCTCTACTCTCTACATAGTTTGTCTGTAGTGGTTTATCACCGACAAAAAGTTTTTATAGCAATTTTACATAGCTAGAAAGTCTTTTTTTGGTATTAAGAATAAAAACTGAACTTCTATGCATGTGTATGGACTAAAATTTATAGTTTTCTCATGTACAAACTAAAACTTAAAATGAAAACATTAAGAATAAAAACTGAACTTTTATGCATGTGAAAGGACTAAAATTTATAGTTTTCTCATCTACAAACTAAAACTTAAAATGAAAACAATTACAGGCTAGGGACTAAATAAATAGTTTAACTTATTATTTTCTAAAAAAACACTAATATTTAATTTATTTAACAATTGGCAGGTTCAATCCTAATTTACCTTTGCCTTTTCTAGAGATGGCTACATCATAGCTCAATAGTGAACGGGTTGTGGTCAAGGAAAAAATCAACCCTAAAGAAAGATCAGTGCATAATGCTTTGCAATTTTCTAAGAAAACATTTTGGATGATGATAAGGTTTTAATCAAATTTCGTTCTGATCATAGTATTGGATTTGTTGCATTTGATGGAGCATTATATATGGTCATGAGTCACAATTTATCTCATTATTATGATGTGGCAAGCCATAATATGATCTTTGAACTTGTCTGGAGTATACATATTGAATTTAAATTTTTCTTTAAGAAAAAAATTGTGAGGTATGTGTTTTTCATCTTTTGATTGATAATGAAACAGGCCTGTAGTTTTAGTTAGTGGAACATTTTATCGCTAGTAAGCTAAATGCTGCTAATATTCCAATTTAGTTCGTTCTTAATTTTGAAGTCCATGTATTGGTTTAGTCCATGTCATTTGTATATTCTAATTGCCACATTAATACAAGAACATATACATATTACTATATTATGATAACATGAGGGGGCCTTGTAAGTTTTTGGGAAGGATAGTGATTTTAGAGTAGAAAAAAGCAAAAAAATTAAAAAAAATAATTCTAAATCGGTTATTCGAAAAACCGATGTAGTATCTTGACATTTCTACATCGGTTACTACGAAAACCGATGTAGAATGCTTTACCAAGGGGTGGCCTTCTACGATGTTTGTCGCCAAACCCGATGTAGCATCATGACCATTCTACATCGGTTATTAGGATAACCGATGTAGAATTCTACATCAGTTATCCTAATAACCAATGTAGAATACATCGGGTTTCGGCTGAAACCCGTTTTCGAACCCAACCCTTTCTAAGACGGTCCTTCAACCGTTGTAGTAGGATGACGGACTTTTTACATCGCCGCCTATGATGACGCGTCAAAACCGATGTAGAAAGACTTCTATAACCGATGTAGAAAGCCTACTTTGTAGTAGTGACATCTATGTCGTATATTGAAAAAATGTTGGTGAACGTGTAATACATTCCATGGCCTCGCTTCATCATTTATTGGGAATATTCTTCCGCTTCAACAACCACCCTTCGCCTGCCTATGCCTTAAGTTTCAACACTTGACTGGAGAATATGAAACTCTTGTGTTGGAAATTGATGCTCTGATGTTGGACCATGTGACACAGACTCAGTGATTCTCTATTGATCTTCCGATAAAATTATTATTTTCTCCATATAAGGCACGAGATCATCAATTGTCCATGTATTCCTCTCCTGAGGAGACACCATGTATTGTAATGTCTCCGCAACTTCAGCCTGCAATTATTAGGGTGAGCAAATTAATGGCCATGATTTAAAAAAAATTGAAGTTAAATATTCAAAAAAACAATAAAATACCAATGTAGATGTGTTTGCATTTTTTGGGTCAACAAACATCTTTATTTTTCGCCTATACCAGACCATGTAGTTCGAGTTAAAGCTCAATAGGCCCTCTTGTCAAGGATAACCGTCGACCCTAAAATCAGCTTGATTGTTCCATTGAATGATCATTAGGGTGAACAGTTGCCCCTAATTTTCATCTTGTTTGCCTTTTAGTATTATGCCATGAATATTCAGGGGTTACGAAGGACCCGAGAATAGGTTGTTGCATTCCAAATTGTCTCAAAATTCTATCGGGTTGGTGCCACTCAACAACATGGAAACAAATGAGTGGCATCACCGCACACCACGCTACACTTCCAACCAAACAAATTGGAGGCAATGCTGACATAACATTTGTTGTGCAAGGCTCACACAGAAACTGCATATAACAACACAGTTATTAATTTTTACTGAAACATGACATATTATTTATTATTTAACCAATACATTACGATGTTTTTACCTCATGTCGTTTCATGATATCCAACTTGCGACAAAAAACTATCAGATCATCATTGCCAATATGTTGATTTCCACGTCGCAACCACCTACAAAAAATTATGAAATCATTATTGCCGGCACGTTACACATAATTATCTTTAAATGAAATCAAATTTTCTAAACGACTAACCTGTGTCCGAGTGGTTTATTTTCTATTACGGAAGGAGTCCTCTTTGGAGACAAAGTTGTGCATCGTTCCCATGCCCACATTTGGATTAAGATGTAATCGGCGGCGCTGCACATCTCTCTATATAAATAAGCAAGCACGGCAGGTCCCCATGCATACGTGCTGCACTGTCCAAAGTCACGTAAAAATTGCAAGTACCTTAGGAAAACTTTGCTACTGCCTTTGTCAACAAATAGGACACCTCCTATGAATCTAAGGATCCATGCACGGGTAAACCATTGTAGTTGTTGTACGTTACCGTCATGGTTATTTGAAATGGTGAGCCAACCAACTTAATTTAACCACACTACCTTGAAGTTCACCTTCTTGTGGTCTGACTCCTAACAATTCTTCACAAAAATCAGCCAAATCAAGATTTGGTGGACCAATTAATGGTGCCCCATCCATACGGAGACCTAACAAAACATACACATCTTGAAGAGTAATAGTACACTCTCCACGTCTCATGTGAAACACATGTGTTTCGGGTCTCCATCTTTCAATCAAGGCACTAATCAGTGACGCATTTATTTTAAGTATTTCATCTTCATAATCCAATAAAAACCATATTGCCGAAGTAGAGGAATAATTTTCTCTGGTATTTGTTATTGCCCTTGATACGTGGGAACAACTCGTCTGATGTGTAATTTTCTGTCTTCTTCCCTATCCCAAATATGTTTTGAAACATGCTTAGTTTGCATCCATAAAACATCACCATCAATTGGACCAGACTTAATTTGTATATTTGATGAACATGACGAATATGTCATTGATACTGCAAAATATAATATAATATAATAAATTGACAATAAAATTTGTACATTATTTGTAAACAAAAAAAATTAACTACATTTACAAAAAATTAATGAAATATGCATACCACATAATTAAAATTTGAATAAATAACAGAATATATATTTAAATAACAAAATGTATTATACAACTAATAAAATTAAAAAAAAAAATATATATATATATATATATATATATATATATATATATATATATATATATATATATATATATATATATAACATAGCAAAATTTAAATATATTTAAATAATAACATACACTACCTACAACTAAAACTATTTTAGATACCCCCCACGCACAAAATTTAAATATATAACATAATTTAAATATAAAATATTATTTAAATATATTCTATAAATAAATTAAATTACATACAAACACAAGTTTAAATAAATAACATAATATATATATATATATATATATATATATATATATATATATATATATATATATATATATATATATATATATATATATTTGTAGCCAAAAATTAAAATAATATATATACAAAATTAATACAAACTAAGGTATCATATAACTAACGTAGCATACAAAATTTAAATATATTTAAATAATAACTTACAATTAAAACTAATACTAATGTAATATATAAAACTAAGAACTAAAACTAACTAACATAGTATATAAAACTAACAATTGATACTAATTAACATAGGATATCAAAGTAATAAATTACAATAACTAAAAGGAACGTAGTATATCAAACTAAAATTAAACATAATTTACCATTTAAAACTAAGAACTAAAACTAAGGTAACATACAAAACTAATAACTTACACTAATAATTTACGATACCTAAAACTATTCGATTATATACAAATTTTATAATATCTAAAACAACTAATTTAATTATCAGAACACAAACAACTAAACCTAATTTACCATTTAAAATTAAGAACTAAAATTAAGGTAACATACAAAACTAATAACTTATACTAATAATTTACAATACCTAAAACTATTCGATTATATACAAATTTTATAATATCTAAAACAACTAATTTAATTATCAGAACACTAACAACTAAGCAAATAAAATATAAAAAAATATTAAATAACTTACCAACTTTTGAGAAAACTGGAAGTGGAAGAAAATTGGAAGAACACATTCTGGGAAAGCTTCTCACCAAGTCAATGTGCTTCTTGCGTTTAACTGAATGTGCGTCGTGTGTTTAGGGGGGAGGGATTTATAAAACGAACTCAAATCGTCAGTGGTGTTGGCGATACCATCCAAGCACAAGTTGCCAGTGGTGTTGGCGATTCCCAGTCTTAAAGCATGGCCAAATCGCCAGTCAAACTGGCTAGACCCCTTTGCATGGCCAAATCGCCAATGGCAGTGGCGAGACCACTGCAAACGCCATGTGTCGTAGCCAAAGAAAACTCGTCAATGGGGCTGACGATTTGCATGTCTTTGCGTGGATTTTAGGTAGAAAAACAATACCATGTTGGTATTTGTTTAGAAACAGACCCATTATGAAAAATAGTTTCTAAAAGAAGCCCCTTTAGGGCAATTTGCCCGATTCTATCATATATCTAGAAAATGACTTTGATGGGAGAATTTGGCTAGCTCTTTATCAACTTTAGTTTTTTTTTTTAAAAAAAAAAAGAAATTAATCTTAGTACCCACAAAAGGAAAATGAAACAAATGTGGTTTTGTTCTGAGTTAGGTATGGACCTATAGTGATGATTGGTTCTCCGGTGTTTCTAAGGTCACTACTATTCTTCATTTCAAGTTTTTATTTTTTACAAAAACCAACTTCTTGAGGTTCTTCACTTGCCTGTTACAAAACAAATAGTGTATTAATCTTATGAAATTTAGTATGGACCTTAATAATTCACCAGTTTCTCATTTCAAATTTAAAAGAAATTAATCTTAGTACCCACAAAAGTGTATTTTTAACAAAATAAATAGTTTTTTCTTTAAAAATTTTTTTTATCGTTTTTTAAGAAGTAAATCCTATCTTTTTTTATAAAAAAAACTTTAAAATTACTTTTTCTTTTAAGTTTAAATAAATTAGCCCATGATTAAACTGCATGTAATTCATGCAATTATAATTTCAAGAGTTCGTAAGTAAAAAAAAAAACAAAATATGCTTTATTTCAATGGGAAAAGGAATATTTTAAAGGTTCAGATTTTTGCAGTTAAAATTTAACTGTAGAAAATCTTATTCTTCAAACGATCTAGGATTACTTAGAACTTAGGAAGGATATAGATTAGAAGAGGAAAAAGAAATACGAAGAATAAAAGTAAAAGAAAACTATATATATATTTGAATTAATAGAAATAAAAAGAAGAAAAGAGAGGTGAAAAAGAATTTGTCCAATTATTTTAATGAACGAAAGAAAGAGGAAATAACTAAACAAATTATATAATAAATATTTTGATACTAAATAAAATAATTAAATTTAACGCAAAAACACTAAAGTTTTTACTTCATTACCTTTTAACATTTTTTTTATTTTTTGTTATAAAAATAATGGATCTCAAAAAAACAAAAAATAAAAACGTTATATCATCTCTTCCTTTATTTTACACCAATTATGTGGGAAATTTTTTGTATACCCCACAAAAAAATTCCTGCCCTTGTTTTTTTTTCTTTTCTTTAAATAAACAGTAAAAAATTATTATTTATTTCTTTCTTAATTTGTTCCTTCCGATTTATGAAGTAATAAAAAAATGTTTAATTATCCATTTAGTCCCTATAGTTTTCAAACTTATTCATTTTAGTCCTTGTGGTTTTTTTAGTCCTTATAATTTACCATTTAATTCTCAATAGGTCTCCACCGTTAAAATTGTTTAACACCGTTAAATTATTATTGTCGGTCGTCCTTTCTCGGAGCTCCCTCTCTTCCGGGAGGCCCCCGCCTTGCAACGGATACTGCACTTGCACCCCCACCCTCACCGTCGGCGCCTATTGCAAAATCGACGTCGCCATCAACCTCTCCCACACATACAAAGATGAGAAATGGAGAGGAAGGTTTTGACGGCACGGTGTACGGCGAGATTTTTCGTTTGAGACATAGCACTCAATGATGATGACAAATGTTTTGTTTCTTTTCATCCCCATCACCGCTCCCCTCCATCTCATTTTCGCCATAGATCTATTCTTCCAACGCCGTCAACAATGGTTTCAACCACCCCTCAACCACGTATACAGGGCCGTGTACAGACATTTTGGGACCTAAGGCGAAAATGTTAAAGGGGTCTTTTTTTACAAGAATTTTAAAGAGACTTAGTATATTATATAAAATATCAATTTTTATATTAATCTTCTAGCTTTTTTAGCTGCAAAATCATTTATCAGAGTTTTATAATCAAGCAATTCTAACACTTCACTTTCAATAGATAAAATAGCTAACTCATTCAATCTATCTTGTAACATTGTTGATTTTAGATATGATTTAAGCAATTTTAATTTTGAAAAACTTCTTTCAGCAGTAGCAACTGTTAGAGGGATTGTCCATAAAATTCTATATGCAATGTAAACATTTGGAAAAGAATCTAAAGTTTTAATATAACTCAATACTTCTATTGGTGTGCTAATTTCTTCTCTTAACACTTCTCTTAGTACTTTCAATTCTGAAAATAAATCAAGACCATCAATATCAGAGTATTCATTGAACCTTAAAAACTTTTCAAGATTAATACAATATTTTTTCAATTCATCCTCATCTAAAGCTTTAATTTTTTTGGAATCAAATAAAAAACCAAAAATAGTCTCATATTGTAAAAATTGTTCAAATCGTGTCTCAATAGAATTAATTGATTGATCTAATATGTATAAAAATACTCAATACGAAAAGATTCTTCAGATGAATGTGTGATCTCATTACTAATATTTTCATCAAAATGAGGTTTTTTATGAATTTTACGTTTTTCACAAAATTTTGGCTCTATATCCATTTCGATAGCCATTTTTCTATGGATTCTAAAGTCAATGCAAACCCATTTTCCCTATAATGTTTTAAATAAGTGATAAGACCTTTTAAATGATCTATAGCAACATCTATATGCATATCTTTTGATTGTAGAATCTTGCTAACAGAATTGACAGCAAACAAAATATCATACCAAATATTCATTCCTAATAAAAATTCAAAATCTTCAAGTTCATGAGTTGCTAAAGACATGGCTTCACTTTTTAATTTAGGATCTTCACAATTTTTTGATAATTCAGTCAAAGCATCTCTTACCTTTGGAGCTTGAAACTTAATAGCTTTGACACTTTCTATTCTACTTTCCCAACGAGTTTGAGATAATGATTTAACAGAAAATTTAGATACATTAAACTAAAAAAACTTCGTACCCCATTGCCCGGAGGCTCTTCGCTATGTGAAGGTATGGGGGAGGGATATTGTAAAATTTAGATACATTATCTTGCAAAATTTTCCACCGTTTAGTAGATGAAGCAAACAAAAAATAAATACGTTGTAGAACTCCAAAAAAAGAAATAGCTCTAGGAGACAAACTAGCCATATCACATAAAACTAAGTTCAAGTTATGACACCCACACGATGTATAAAATGCTCTAGGATTTATGTCTAATAATCTTCTTTGCACTCCTTGATTTTTACCCTTCATGTTGGAACCATTATGATAACCTTGTCCCCTTATATCATCAATATTAAGGCCTTATTTTTTTAAAACATTAACATGCTCATTAAAAAGACCTTTTCCTGATGTGTCATCAACTTTTAAAAATTCTAAAAAATACTCCTCGATTTTAATTGGAGATTTAGAAGTATCAACGCATCTCAAGATAAGAGTCATTTATTCTTGATGACTTACATTAGGAGTACAATCAAGAATAACAGAAAAATATTTTGCATCTTTAACTTTCTTTATGATTGACTTTTTAAGTTGGAAGACTGTCGTTTCTATAAACTCGTTTTGTATGGTATTACTCAAGAAATGATTATGAGTTTCATTACTTTTTATGCGCCTAACATGTTCTTGCATAATTGGATCAAATTCCACAAGCATCTCAATCAAATTCAAAAAATTACCATTACCTTTTTCATATATCTTTTCATTTGTTCCAAAAAAAAAATATTTTTAGAAAGATATTTGACTATAGCTATAATCTTAAGTAGAACATTTTCCCAATGTTCCTTTTCTTTGTTAATTTGTTCTTGTATATGCTTATCAATTGTTTGTTTTGTCGTCAATCTCTTTTCTAGTTCAATCCACTTGGTCATATTAATTATATGTTCATGATTTGTATCATGACACTTAAGTTTGGAACCAAGATTCTTCCAATCTTTAGTCCCTTCATTTGCTAGTTGACTAACATTTGTTGAACCAAATAACTTACAGCAAAAACAATACACTTTGTCTAAATCTTTAGAATAAACTAGCCATCTTCTATCATGTTTTTCTCTATTTGATAGTGTTCGTTGATAACATGATGAATAGAAATATCTATTATTTTCATCTTTTGGATATTGAAACTTGTCATGTTTGATAGGACCCTTTTCTATCATTAAATCTCTAAATTTTCCATCAATATTTTTCCATAGTCCTGGGTCATAAATATTTGTAGATACTTCACTAGAAGTGTTATTATGCTCAACATTCCCTTCTACTCTTATTTATAAAATATTTTTTTCTAGTTCTTGATTGAAATTATGACTATTTGTGTTGCCAGTATTATTTATAGGTGGTTGTTCTATCACGTTTTCACCATTGTCAGTATCATCTCTAGGTGGTTGTTCTACATCGTTGTCAGTATTATCTATAGGTGGTTGTTCTATAACATTTTCCTCGTTGTCAGTATGATCTATCAGTGATTGTTCTATCACATTTTCACCTATTGAACTTGCTTCTGCGTCATTTTTATGAATAATAACAAATTTATCAAGGGCACCACGTTGAGATTCAATTAGCTTTTCAACTTTTCATTTTTTCTTCAATTTTTCATAACCAGATTCATACTTTCTATTTGACATTTTCTTTTGTAAATAATCAAAATAAAAAAATTAACTAAATATTAAAGAAATATAAATAAACTAAACTCTAAAATAAACTCTAAAATAAATATAGAAAATGATGATCAATGAATAGAACGATAGAACCTGGAATTGGAAACAGACAAAGATTTTGTTGTTTAGATATTGTGTCAAACGCAAGAGTGCTACGTGATACGTGTTGTATTGCTGCGTACCCAGAGTCATGCCCGTGAAATGAATCGTTCCACCAATTCACCGGGATGGAGATGAAAGACTCCGTACGGGGGACGCCGGGATGTATGCGGTTTATAGGCGTTCAGAATCTAGACGATGTCAAATCCAGAAAGGTTGAGCCGCGAAGACAAAGTTTGATCAATAGACAATAGGTTTCATTCAAGGGAAGGAGAATAATAGATTTTTTTTATGAACAGAAGATGAGGAGATGAAAAAACGTGAATAATGGAGTCTGGAGAGTGAGATACGTTAGTCACGAAATTGGGATGGGTTAAAGGAAAGTTAATAGGGATTTACTTTTTTGGGATAAATAAAATACTTTAAATGACATTAATTGTGATATTGGTTAATTTTTAAAAAGATGATATTGATTGACTAATTTTTAGGGAAGAGAGAGATTCTAAATTATTTTATTTTGATCAGTTAAAATTTGTTAATAGTTAGTAACAAAAAAATTTCAGGGGTCTAAAAATTTTTTTTTTTTTGGGCCTTAGGCTGATGCCTAATTTGCCTTGCATCTTGCACGGCCCCTGCACGTATAAACCTCGAGTCCTTATTTGATTCCAACGACAACAACAACCATGGGTTCAGATTCATAGTTGACGGCAACAACCACGGGTTCAGATTCATCACCGTTGAGTGCTATGTCTCAAACGGAAAACCCCGCCGTACATTGTGCTGTCAAAACCTTCCTCTCCATTTCACTCCTTTGCATGTGTCCAAGAGGTCGACGACGACGCAGATTTTGCAGCGGGCGCCGATGGTGAGGGTGGAGTGAAAGTGCAGTATCCGTTGCAAGGCGGGGGGCCTCCTAGAAGAGAGGGAGCTCCGGGAAAGGATGACCGGCAACAATAATTTAGCAGTGTTAAACAAATTTAACGATAGGGACCTATCGAGAATTAAATGATAAATTACAGGGACTAAAAAAGTCACTTATTAACTATAGGAACTAAAATAAATAAATTTAAAAACTATAGGAACTAAATGAGTAATTAAACCTAAACTAAAAAAATTGCTCAAGTGGAGGCCTAAAAAGATTACCACCAGATCGACTGCTACAAAACGATAATCATTTGCACCTATATGCAGTCAATAGTTATTCCGTACATCCAGGTGGAGGATCCTAGAAACAATGGGTTAGGGTCGTTTTGATAAAGAAAAAAGAAATCAAGCAGATGAAAGATGAAGTGAAAATTAATCGTGTTTAATTGAAGATAAATAAAAAAAAAATTGCCGTTGCGGACATATATATATATATATATATATATATATATATATATATATATATATATATATATATATATATATATATATATATTATAAAATATTTATTTTTTGTTGATAATTAAAATTTTTTCATTAGCACACATGTAATTTTTAAAAATATTATCAAAGATGACATGTGTAATAGTGGTCGGAGAATTTAAGTCACCGTCTTTACTAACTGTGACATATATATTATCTGAATGATCAGGTTAATGACTTTTTTTTGAGATTTTGGGTTCATTCGTTCAGGCCCCAGGGGTGCCTGAAGGGATTTCTCACCTGCATTTCTGCTTGGCGTGAATACTTCTTTGCATGCTATGCATGGAGCTTAAGGCACTGTTCAAGTTTTTAGGAATATTAATTGGTAGGATTTAAGTAGGACATTAATTATAATATCTCTTCTTAATTCTTATATTTAATGTTTAAAAAAATATTAATTCTTATATACGTGGATAACAAACTTTAATATTTGTGTCTTTACAGCTTGAATATTTATATTTTATTATCCTCGTTTTAAGTACTTTGAATGACTCTTCATTATATATGTTTTTGTTATTAACTAATAAAATATAAAAGTTGTTATAATAATAATGTTAAAGATGGAAAGTTAATATAAAAAAGAGACATTGAAAAAGATTTCAAATTCTACTTATAATTACGATTATGGGTAGGGTTGAATAATTTAGGGTGTGTTTGGTTTGTATTTTCATTTTCTGTTTTTATTTTTTAAAAATTATTTTCATTTTCAAAAGATTAGAATTCTGAAAACATATTTGGTTTGATTTCTTATTTTTTGCCTTCAAAAAATAAAATGTGTTTTCAAAAGGAAATGTATTTCTAGATTTGCTTAAAATTACATTCATTGTCACCACGTTTTCATTTTATCCAAAATGAAGTTTCTAGTTTCAACTGAAAATACTGAAAATGAGATTTTATTGTTTCCAATTTTTGGTTCGTTTGAGAAAATATTTTCACTGAAAATATTTTCAAAAATCCAACCAAACGCATTTTCATCACCATTTTCTATTTCCAGTGAAAATGAAAACAGAAAACAGTCAAACCAAACACCTCCTTAATACCTTGTACCCATATTTGTAAACTTATAAAGGTAATTACCTATATGTGGATCCAAACTCATCTAACTCTTATTGGTAATTTTTATAGAGAAATTGATATTAGTCTCTATACTCTTTGCTATTGGCCCTTATACTTGAGGAAGCCTCTCATTTCTTCCTCCCTCTTCCTCTTTCTTGCACCACACTATCTCTACCCCAAATCCGAACCAATGTCAACGCCCAACACCATCACAATTCAAACAATGTCATGCTTCGCTCCAAACTCCAAATCTGCACGCACGACCCCCTTGGCCCAGCCACCACCATGCTGTTGCAATACCATCATTGCACCTCCGTTTGTGGGTGTGAACTAACCTCTGAGGCTCCTCCTTGCGCGTGCGACCTCAACCTCCAAGGCTTCACACGCACACGACTTCCTTGTTGCGCGGTGGTGTTGTGGCACATAGATCTGGGTGTTGTTTGGGTCGCACGATGATATTGTTGATATGATGGTGATCACGACATGTGACACGATGATGGTTGAGGTTCAAGGATGTGAAACACAAAGGAAGAAGAAGAGGCAAAGGGAAACATGATTTTGTTATACATTATAGAACAAAATCGTGTTTCCATTTGTTTTTGTACCCCTTTAGAAAACAACAGAAATACAATTCCATTGTACAATATACAATGGAATCATATTTTCGGTGTTAATTTTTTTTTGGTACCCCTGTTAACTCATTGACAAGTGTATCAAATTGTCACAAGTAGTAAAGTAAAACGAAAGTCCGAGTGTTAAGTCCACAGGAACTTTGCTTGTACTTAGATTGGTGCAAACCCAATTTTCAAGCAATTGATAGAAAAGATATGAAATTGTAAGTGAGAAATTTGAAAGAAAGAAATAGAAGATAAAAAGGAAAGAAATTAAAAAGTAAAAGACAAGAAAAGTAAAGAAGTTTAAATGCAAAGATGACTTCAGAATTTAAATATGTTGAGGCCTAGCATACCTAGCTATCCTTGATGCAATGTTAATGTGTTTCTCTATTTAATACTATTTCAATTTCCACTCATATTTACTATGATATTCAACCCTGATCCCTCACAATGAAGAACTTAATGTATCTATTCTCTCTCAAATCCTTTTGCAGAGATAAAACAGTAAATTACATGAAGTTTAGAGATGTATACACAAGCTAAACAATATCACCATATCCCTAGCAATGATTTGTTTAAATGTCATTTTCTAGTTCTTTAGAAATTAAACACTTTCCAATGCCTAATCCCTAAACAGATGCATGGATGATCAAACCATAACAATGACAATAAAGTGCAGGAAAGAAATAATAAAAATTGGTATTGCATTTAATAGATAGCAAGGAAAGATTACATTACAATGGCATTGGTTGTTAGGCTCCCAACACGGGAGTTCAGCCTCTCATTGCCATGAGAGGTTTTACACTTTAGGGGCTGATGTGGATAGAAGAAAAAGAGGGATGGATAATGGAAGAAAAGAGAAGAATGGCTAGAGATGGAAGGTTTTTCCTATTTGAGAAGCTTAGGCTTTTGGTGTATTCGATAGAGAGCTCTAAGTCTCAATGTATCTTTCTCATTTGCTTCCTAATACTTTTATAGGCCTAAGGTAGTTTAAAATTCACACGACTCCACGCTAAGTGGACCTTCTGGGCTTAACAAATATAGCGGTGATAATGCGCTTAGCACGCCTTTAGACTTCTTTATGAGCCTTCTTCGCACTAAGCTTGTGTTGGCCCAATCTTTAACTTTTTCTTTAAATTTTGCATCAATTTTTCCTCAAAAGTACTTGTAATTTTTTTCTTTTGAATCCTGCTGGTAAAAAATTAACATGATATTAAATTCCTCATTATTTCATTAAAAATAACAAAAAAATAAAGAAATTTTCATCATTCTTACTCAAATTTAACTATCAATTAAACTCAAATTTCATAGTTATAAATTCCCTTCATAAAAACAATGAAAACATAATTTTTTTGTATTCTACAATTGAATCGTATTTTCATTGTTTTTTTTTTGTACCCCTCTAGGAAACAACAAAAATAAGATTCCGTCGAATTGTATTTTCATTGTTTATTTTTTTGTACCCCTTCCATAAACAATGAAAATATGATTCTGTTATACAATTGTGTAATGAAATCATGTTTGGATGATAAGAATATTTTTGGAAAGATAAAAAAGATTTTAAAATTACTCAATAGGAACCAATATCAATAATATCGGGGCCAATAACAACTTGCTTTTTATGGGCACTTCATTAGGCCTAGGTCCAATTGCCATTCCCTACATCTCTTATGTCTCGCTCCATTACTCATTTTCTACATATGGAATTTTAACCATATTAATCGCTAAACTAAAGAAAATGCAGGTAGCTATAGGAATTTCATTCCAGACTATAAAATGTATGTGAATGCCTAATTTAGTATGTTTTATATATTAATTACAGATTCCATTTTCCAATAATCAGTAGTGAGTTGTGAATTTTCTTTTTGCATAGCAAATGCAGGTCCAAAGTAGGGTAAGATAGGAAACATGGTGGAAGATCCAACGATGACATTTTCATCATTACACCTAAATCTTAAAATAGGGTGTGTTTGAATGAGTGTTTTTATTTGTAAAATTGATTTTAATTAAAAGTAATTTTGGAATGAAGTGATTTATAAATAATATAAATACTACATAAAAACAAAAAAAATACTTCGATCTTCACTTTTTTCCCACTTAAGTTTTGCTTTGAAACTATCAAATATCTTTCCCACAATCACAATTTTTATCTACGACATTATTCATTTTATCAGATTTATTAATTTAAATAGAGTAAATCACTGGTTGAATTGACCAGTTGAACGGTGTGCACCTACTTGTTGACATTAGGACTCAATGTCGAATTTTACTGATGTAATTAATCTTAAATACTTTTCTAAATGGATTCATGTTACAAAACCAATACCAATTTAACACAATTTAACTTAGTTTAGAATTGGAGCGAATTGGGTTAGGTTGGTTTGATTACATGGCCACACTATCATCTTTAGGTGTGTTTATACAAAATAAAAATATATTTCGATTTGATTTAAATATAATATCAAATTGAAATCAAGCCGAATGAATTTTTTGCGGTTTAATTTGGTTCATTTGCATGATTTTTATTTTTAAAATCTATTATCATAATTTAAATCTACAAACTAAACTTACATAATTATTATATATCTATATTATTTTAAAAATGAATTTTATTATTATTAAATTTTTTAACATATTTATTATTTTCACTTCTATTTAGCATTAATATAAAACGATTCTTTTTATAACACAATAATTTATAGATCACTTAATATTTAATACTATTTTTTAATAATATTAATATAATCCTTTTTAACATATGAACATAAAATTTACATCTTAGATTATAAAACAGGAAAAATAATAAATTATTTAATATTTATTATTAATTATCTCAATAAAAATCAATGTAACTACATGCGGTTTATTCAGTATGATTTTCTATAATAGGATTTGAAAATCAAATCAAACCACATAAAATATACAATTTTTTTTAATTTTTTTTTTTTACAGTTTTTGATCTAAGTGATTTTCAATTTTTTTGAATCGATTTTGCGGTTTACAAATGATGGAGTTTAGTTTTGAACACTCCTGATCATCTTACCTGCCAATTTTGGGACCAGTCCAATTCAAATCTCACTACAATATATTGGAGCTTGCATTTTTTTTTATTGGAATTGAGAAAGTAGAAACGAATAATTACATATTAAAATAGGTGTAATTATAATTCTGTTGTGCGAAAATTTCATGACATTGTCCCTCCTCATGCTTCCAAGTACCTGAAGAGCACATTTTTCAAAGTAATCTGAGAATTTGAAGATAAAAAGTTGACAGCAGTTACCTATTATTGAATATATGTGTTATAGGGGAGTAATTTCGACAGGAAACTCTTCTATGTAGCAGTTCATGACTTTGGGATAGCAAATTCTATTGTATTTTGTATGATCTAATTAATATTACTCTTTTCTGAAATATGTTTCTGTTCTGGAATTTAGGCTTCTTTCTGATAGATAAAAAGTGACTTGTAGAAGGGTTTGGGTACAAGGACTACCCTCTTTAATACATATATATATTTTGGCTGATATAAAAAAATCTTCTCTGAAATATCAATGTGTTCTAAACCCGAGAGTTAGGAGCAATTATGACAGTTATTGGCAGTAAGTATAAGCAGTTACAACACAGTCTAAAAATAGGTGCATGATTACAGTCTTAGGCAACTATGTATTATTAACTGTCATGTTGACAATTTAGGTCAGAAAGTTAGGGCATTTACATATTAAATGTGTACAATAAGGGATACACGTGTATTTTTGTCTGGTAATTTGGACAAACTAAAGAACTCTCCTATATTGGAGTCTATGACTCTAGGATCGTGAAATCTGTTGTCTTTAGTGTGATTTAATATTTAGTATTACTCTTCAATGGTCATAGGATTTCCCTCTTTTCAATCTGGCTAGTCAGACCAAAACCATAGAGCACTAACTTAAGGATACATAATCCATTTTGGCTATATTCCTAGTTGATATTTGCAGGCCTGACATCTTTGAGTGGTACTATAATAGGTGGCTATTGCAGCTTAACAATAATCACTGAGATAAGCTCTGAACTATCATAGAATTTAGGTTTGAATCTAACTCAACCCAAAAGTTAATTCAAGATATGAGGATCGTCTCCATCAAAACAATTTTGTTTGGGATACAATTTCTTCACAGTCAATGTACTCTACCACAATTTATTCACAGCCAATAGAAGAACCTGTAATGTTAGCAATTTGAATCTCACATATTTCATCCTGAAAAGGGCTTTACTTGCATATGAAGGTTTGTCAGTGGCTAAGAATAGACTTGTATTCCATAAGAATGTTAGTTTGAATTCTATTGTTGATGTAAAGACCTCATTGATATGTAATTTGTAAGTACTACTCCAAACGCTCTAGGAATCGTGAAATATAGATGTTTTAATTTGGTGAGTCTTTGAGATCCAACTCAACTAAACTTTCTTGGACAAAAGAAAGGGCTTTACTTAACTACCACTCTCAACCTCAAGGATAATCTCATAACTTCACCAGTGTTGTCATTTTAAAAGGGCATTTACTTAACTTCCACCTCCAACCTCAAGGTTAATCTCATGGCTTTATCTAGAAATCCAGTTGGAGACAAAAAAAAGTGCTTAGGATTTTAAGTCTAACAGCAATCCGTCCTAGGCTTGCCAATGGCGTGTTATGCTAGCTCTTATAGTCTGCCTTTTAGAAACTAGATTAGCAGTAAGCATGTGGAATACTTTCCAATATTTTAGCATAAAATGCTGTGAAGAATGATTTTATGTCCACCATTTGCTCCAAGACCGGACCTCTTGAGATATTATGTTATATGTGCTACTATGTTGAAATTGTTAAGAAACATATGTTCTGATATAATGGGGGTTGCTGTTTTGGAGTCTCACCACTCTTTATTGAGTCTGCTGCTGAGCTGTGATCTTATTTTGGAAAAACTGGTAATTGAGGAAGAAATTTTATTCTTGACTGAAGGTAAGGTAATAATCCTACATGGAAAAATCTGGTGATAAAGAAACTTCACAACTGAAATCCCAATCCAATGAAATTGGAAAAAAAAAATGGGGACAGAGGGCTGTAAATACTTTTTCTTTTTCGGTGAATGAGGGCTGTGAATACTAGTGAAAGGTTTCCTGCATGAATAAACACCAACAGTGTTACTTTTCTCTGCTAACTTCATGGTGTCTTACTGATAATACTATTGGTAAGTGAATAGGGTAGTATAAAGATTGTCTTTGATATATTATATATATATATAGAATAATGAACTATGGCTAAATGGTTGTTTTCTTTAATTTCCCTCCTTGCCTATCCAAAATGAGTTGGTTAAGGCAAATCATTTGCAAAGTAGAACTGCCTAAGAAATTTAAAATTAAACTAGGGTTTCAGATGGAGGTGGAAGCAGATGGTACAACAGCAGTACTAGTAGAGGATTCCTTTGTGGGTGGAATCTTGAGAAACTGCACACAGTGATAAATAGAAACTAAATTATTATTTTCATTTTCAGTGAGGGTTGGACATAGGTATTCCTCATATTTGATTGGTCATTAGTCAACAGATCTTGAAGTATTGCATATATAAATTATGATGGGAGAAACATATAAATGATTGTGAATCTTTTATTTTTGATCAAGCTGTGAAAGACAAGACATACAGGGCATTAAAGGAGAGAAACAAATACTTGGAAAATTTTAACTTCTTTAGCATTGTGAAAACTGTCAATCAAATGAATATTAAAGGGGAGGTGAAAATTAGGATATAATTAGGTTTGGATAGGTTAGATTGAAATTAAGTTTTGGTTTGCGGCAACTAAAATAAATCAGCAACTCTAACCAAACCAATGAAGGTTTAGGGCAACTTAGATGTAATATATATTTTTTAAAATAGATTCTACTTTAAAATATATAAAAAAGATTGTATATTGAGTCAAGACTAGGAGTTAATGTTAGAGGGAATTGGTTAATTGGAGTTTGATAATTTGTTCTTGCTTACTGTATTTTGCTTATCATAGACACTTGTCCTGAAGTCTGAATAAAATATATTGCTTAATACGTAACAGCATTTGAAGCAAGAAGCAGCAAACATTATGAAGAAGATTGACCTTCTTGAAGCTGCAAAACGTTTAAAATTTTGGAGTTTGTTTCATGTTGACAAATTGTTTACATTCAATGCTTAATTCCACTCACTTACAATGGAAGACAATGTTGCATTTATAATTTCATTCCCTCAGGAAGTTCTTGGGAGAAGGGTTTGGGGGCTTGCTCCTTTGAGGAACAGCAACGGATAGAACAACAGTTGGAGAGGAGTTTAAGTAATGTAATAGCAAGAAAGGTTAGAATGATTAACAAGCATGTATCATTTTACTATTAAAATTTCGAAGTAATGTATATTTGATTTGATTTTTATTTTTTTATTTTATTTAAGACTCAAAGATAAGTGTTGCACATATTTACCAAGTTTTTCAAATTTAAAGACTTAATATGAGTGAAACCTTGGGATTGAACTCAAGAAATTAATGTGTTAGAATTAATAAGAATATAAAGCTATTAGTCTTTAGGATTTAGCAGCATGAAAGTTTAATGTGAGGTTATTGAAATTGCATTGGTAATTCATGAGGGTTGTATTGAGGTTCATGCAACTGGTTGTCCAAGAGGTCACACATTATTGTATTTGGAATTTGGGGACAAAAAAGAAGTGAAGTAAACCTATAATCAGCTTAATATTCAATTACCCACTAAATGAAGATTAGTTAACAACACATGATGTGCTTGTGAAAGTGAACCCATGTTAAATTTTACGAAACAGATTTTTGAGAGTGTGGAGGAATTTTAGTGAGTAAATTTTAGGCCAAGAATTAATCTTATAATTGGTTCAAATGACCAAAGCTTATGACAATATTTTAAGTTTAATTAAAAAGTCAAATATCCTAATTATGATGATTATCAAATGAAAAAAATTTAATATAGTTTTATTTGTCCTAATATTACTACTCTTGTTAATTTTACTTGTCACATACCATATCAAAACTTATACCATAACTAAGAAAGCTCAAGACAAAAGGAAAGTCATGCATTTATTAAACCGCCGGATGGCAACCATACTGCTGAGTCTAAAGTATAAGTATCAATACAACGGGTCATTAGACCATGGGTTTGAGGATATAATCAAGCAAAACAAATCACTCCCACCAATTACCACTACTATTTAGAATAATTTATATCCTCCTATAACATCCTCCCAATAATTTTCTTATACTTCATAAAGAAAATATTAGATGAAAATGTAAAAACATTTAACACTTGGAAAACAGAGAAAAAATTTAATATTTTCTTCATTTCATTAATAATTAGAAGGATTATTAGGAAGATACTGTAAGAGGATTTAAAATTATTCTATTATTATCTTTACTAGAGCATCAGGATACATATACATTGATGATACAGTTAGGCTTACCCTTATTTTATTTTCCATAGCCAGGGAATAAGTAATCTTCTACTAGACGTGATGAGAGATGTGTCTTGCTCTTGTATCAGGAAGTCCAATGAACAATTCGGTCTCCACATCTGAACTTGAACTACTTTCTGCATTGCATTGGGGTTGATTCACATTCTGATTCTTTGTTGCTGGCTGTAGATGGATGTCATGCTGCAGGAAATTTCATTTTTAAATTTTTATTCTAACTGAAAGATTTGCAAAGCAATATGCAAACTATGGGGGTTTGTTTCATGTTTTTTATACCAAAAATTGAAATTCAAGATTTCCATCAGGAAGACTGAGATTTTTTTTTTTATACAATAGCATTAAAATTTTAACATATGACCTTTTACATAATACGCTCAACCTTCCTGCTAGGCTGACCTGAGTTGGTGAGCATATTTGATAAAATAGTTTATCTTTTCATTAATAATAAAAAAAAATGTCATCTTATTCTATTTTAGTTTTCAAAGATTTGTGTCTAACATTTTCTTATACAAATTTTAGTAAAAACAATGTAGTATTTTGTAATTATTTTAAAAATTGAAAAATAAAAACATTTTCTCAAATTAATCTAGCTTTAAAATATTATCCAAATGAACTATAGGGCACACAGAATTAATTTCAAGTAGCAGTAACTTCACCTTCTCAGAGAGCCTGGCATTTTCAGTGAGCTTGGCATTTTCATCTAGTAGGGCTTTTTCCTGAATTAAATTACAGACACAATAGTCAGAATATTTTTTATATAATTCTTACAGGGAGCTTTCTCAACGTTCAGAACTGATTGAAAAGGAATTGAATCTTGACGCATTTTTTTCATGGCATCCTAAACTCAAAATTATACAGAAGTAGCCAATCATAATCTCTTAGACAAACCTCGTATTGACAATTGGTCACAACTGTATATATAAGTGTCTGAATTTGATCAAAAAAGTTTTTTTATCAGCATAAACATATCGGGGAATTAACTCTTATTGCGTTGCCTTTAGCTTAACTCTTACAGCGTTGCCTTTAGCCTGTGTTAGACCGTGTTGAAGTGAGTATGTGCAAATGTATCTTCTCACTTTGAAAATATTTTAAGTATATCTTTAGAATTTTATATTTTGTCCCCCTTATTTTTATTTTTTAGATAATTGACTGTCCCTAATTTCTCATTCTGTTGTCAAATGTAAAATTTTAATCAAGTTTAACAAGTAAAAGGAAATGTTTTTAAGTAAAAGGTTTTGTAACTAAAGAAACTTTTTTTAATAGATGTAACTATAGAAACTAAAGGTCTTAAATCCTTTAGTGCCTTAAGCACTAGAAAAAAGTTGTTTTTGAAGAAATCCAAGACCAATGTCAAATTTTAGTCAAGTTTAACATTCTAAGCACATCAAACTTCTCCAACTTGAATATGACTCCACTCCTTTCCAGTAGAATAGACCATAACTTCGCAAACCATAACAAACATCCATAACTTAAACTGTTTTTCCTTTCACTAAGCTGCAATAACAAATATAGTGAGCTCTACCTCTTCACTGAGTCAAAACAAATTATAACTATTTTCATGAAATGCAGACAGCTTACCTTTTCTTTTAGTTGTTCAATTTGTTCCTTGAAAACCTGGACCTGAAGAAATGAAAGTTGAGATCAAATATATATTTACTAACTTCAAAATTTTAATAGTAAAATGAAAGATTTGGTTCCACTAAAGTGAGGGGTACACTTTAGAGGAAAAAGTACAATAATCACCATCAACTCTAAAATGTGAGATTTGTGATACAATAAAATATGCATGTAACTTGCTTCAAAAAAAATATATTACATATAACAAAGTCTAAAATTAACTATAATATCAACCATTGATTTTCAAATTAATAAAGTGCACTCCCCTCCCTTTGAAAGAGTTAAATCTTAAAATGATATATTATATCTTAAAATGATACATGCATGTTAGTCATTCACGCATGTTAGTCATTCTAACCTTTCTTGCTCTAACATTACTTAAACTCCTCTCCAACTGTTGTTCTATCCGTTGCAGTTCCTCAATGGAGCAAGCCCCCAAACCTTCCCCCAAGAACTTCCTGCGGTAATGAAATTACAAGTGCAACATGTTCTTCCTTTGTGAGTGAGTGGAAATAAACACTGAATGTAAACAATTTGTCAACATGAATAGAAATTAAAAAAATTAACCGTTTTGCAGCTTCAAGAAGGTCAATCTTCTTCATCATGTTTTCTGCCTCTTGCTTCAGATGCTGTAACATAATATGTAGTTTATTCAAACTTCAGGACTCTAAGTTGAACGAGTGTCTATGATAAGCAAATTAACAAACTCCAATTAACCAACTCCCCTAACATTAACTTCTAAAATATTCATATTTACAGGGATTGATAAAGATGAAAACTGCATGGCCACAATAAGGCATTTAAAGATCAACTTAAAGTCTGTTACTAGCTACTTGCATCATGAATCTACACAAAATTAATTTAGAAATGCTGAAATGCAGACATGAATGGCGAGAATTTATGTAATTTACAATATACTAAGGTCAAAAAAATTTCCCAAAATTCACAGTTTACCGTATTCTAACAAAGAAGCAGTGATGAATGGTGATGTTTCAAGCCTGAGAGAAAGGGGTTTCAGGCATTAAACTATTATGATTTCTAAGGATAAGTATATTTGCAAAAACCTTTTTATTAACTAATCTGCTAAATGGTTATCATGATATATGCTTCATAGTTACTATTCACCTACCTGTAAATCTGGCAAAAGAATCCATCAAACACAAACACAACACACTCTTCTTTATCATTTGTAAGGGCAAAGAAAGTAAGAAACACCCTTGAAAATGAGCTCACTCGGCTTCAACTGACACTATTCTTTTTGCATTTTTATTCTTGCTAAAACATTTGAGATATGTCACTAGAAATTGCATTTTTTATGTATATATATATATATATATATATATATATATATATATATATATATATATATATATATATATATATATATTCTATATCTAACCAAAACAACTAATGTCATCAATACATAGCTGCCTAAGGACCAAGATTCCCTGCAGTGGCTATTTGACTGTAGGGTCCTGCATTCAACATCTAATGGTTCTGATATTTTTGAGCTTATATTTTATTATTAAATTTTTAATGTATAAAAAAAATTAAGGGTGGAGTTTTTTTTTACTTTCTCTCTGACTGTAGAGAAAGGGGGAAAGATGTGGGGTACTTTTGTAATTATATTAAAACAAAATGTTGAAAAATTAGAAGAAAAAAAGACAAAGTTTTTCTTTAAGCAACCACCCCCTCTCATTCTCTCCTCCCTCTGTTGCAAATTCTCCCCTTCCTTGTTTTTCGTACTTCCTTTTTGTTCCCTATTTTTCTTCAACTTCCCCGTGGCATCTATTGGTAATCAAGTTTAAGGTAAGCTCTTATTCTTTGTTCATGCTTCCTTTATCCTAAATCTCATAATCTCTCAAGCTTTTCTACCTGCAAAATGATTGGTGGGTAAGTGTATGAGTGCAAAAAAAAAGAGATTTTCAGTTGTGGGTATTAGTAAATGATAATGAGAGAAGAGTGAATTTCTTGTTTTTCTTCTCTGGTTCCTTAAAGATTCTAACCCTTATAATTTGGGGATTTTATTTAACTCAATCATTTCTTCTTTTAAATGTTTATAGTCACTTATAGGCATCACAGTTGCCTCTCCTACAAAAAGCAGTGAAATTGGTTCTCCATATAGTTGTAAGTGAATAATTTAATGGGTGAGCCTTTTATTTAATTATTCCTTTCACAGGAAGAAGAAGCTTTTAAAAATATGGGTTTCTATTACTCCAAAAGGTCTTAATGTAGAAAGGATAATTTAATATAATTATGTGGGCTATTGATAATTATGCTAACATGAGTTGTTTATATTTTCCATTGAACTTGGAGTTTTATAGCTTTTATCTATATTCAGTCTGCTGAATAATTTTACCATGAAGGATTACGTTTCAGATACACTATTGTTATAAGTTATACAATTTCTTGGCTGATCTCTGTTAGAACTTTTGAAAGTTGGATTGTGTTTTTGAACAACTTGATTAAAACTTAAGATATATCTTGAGATTGATGGATTCAACTTGGTGGTTGTTTTTTCCATCTAAAGGTTATGTTTTAAGGACCATGATGGTTCTATGTTAGAATAATGTGTGCCGTTAGGAAATGATTTAACAGCTTATGTGCATAGAGTTTATTTATTTACAATATTGGTCATCGGATTTGCGAATTACCGATGTAAAGGTTCTATTAGCGTGTTCGGTTACATTCCAAATGTAATTTTCTACATCTTTAATGTGATTTTAAGAAGCCAATAGTTATAGCTTCTTCATCCCAAACATGATTCCTTATTTCGTAACAGGCTTCTAAATACTGTAAGTATATGAATGGACACTGCGGGATACATTATCCCTGGTATAAGAATCCCTTTGGGTGAACAAAACCTTAAATTGTGATGAACCTAATATGTTTTGATGAGTTGAGATTACTTCCCAGCTTGGACTTACATAGTTTTTCATGTATAACATGAATCATAATTGCAGATTATTTTTGTGAATTATGTTCGTGCAGTCAAGTGTTTCTCCCTCCTGTTTATTTTATTTATCATGCCCTCATTCAATCTCTATGGCAAGTCATATTATTCTTTCCTCCAAATTCATAGGTTGCTAATTAGTAGCAGGTTCTTGAGATTTGCTAACTTGCCCGGGTTGTATTTCTTTCTGATAGGGTTTCATTGTCGATGAGAACAAGAGAATAGGGAATATAAATTGTTAGGAAATGCCAAAACAGTTTTCCCTGTAATTAAAATAGGGAATAAGAGAAATAAAGAAAGTAAGAGTATAAGAATGACACTAACTAAGAATTTTCAACGTGAAAATCACTCTCAATGTGAAAAGAAAATATTAAAGGACTTAATCCAATAATATGTCTTCACTATTAAAATTTGGATTAAGTCTTGTTTGAATATGTTTCTTCCTAAACAGTTATAAAGAAGAAAATAAGAAAGAAAAACAAAATAAGTTTTTTTATTAGCTAAAAAAAGTTTACGCATAACTTAAAATCAACTTCCTTCAAAAAAAAAAAAAAGTTTAAATCAACTTATGAAAAGTTTATTTTATTTTTTCTCTTTATTGTTTTTCTTTGGTACATGCTTATAAATAAGTTGATTAATTACAAGGACCTTAGAATGACTCTCTTGATTCAAGTGGAGATTAGTCAATTTAACTTGACCAGGGTCTATTGGATAAACTCCTCCAAAAGTATTTTTAAGAGAGAAAAAAGAAATTGCATAAGTTAAAATTGACTTATATAAGATAATTTATAAAAGTTCTTTCAAATTAACTTCTCTAAAATTTGATTTTTAACTTTTATATATATATAAAAGTTAATTTTAACTTGTGAAAAACTCATTTTATTTTATTTTTTCTCTTTTTATTTTCTTATTCTAAAAGTGTTTCTAGATAAGTTTATCCAATCATACCTTAGGATGATTTACAATATCTATAAACTTTCATAAGTATGGTGGAAATACAGCTCTCTTGAAGAGGGTGATTACAACTTTACCACTATATCACTCTTGGAAACAAACTTGATTGTTGAGATGTTTTCATTCATTTTTACCATGCATTGAAATTATGGTACTCCATCAATGAGAGGATTCCAACATAAAACATGTTTTCCTTTGTTGTTATGCATTCAGTCTTAGAACCTTGATATATATAGAATTTTTTTTTGGTATTGCTATCACCCTTTTGGTGTTTATCATTCATGTAATTAAGAAGTGAATTTTGCATGGTAATTCTGATTATTTAGATACATGTTCTTGAATGGGTTATATTTAACAGTTGGTTTTACTTAAATTTTAGGAGAGATATATTTTGCCAAATTTTTTATTGTCCCGTATTTAGATATTGTATTTTTAGTATAATGTTAGGCTTGTTGGGGTTAAGTTATTGCCGAAGCCTATGGAAATTAAAGGAAGAATTATTATTTACTTTGGTCTTGAACAATAAAGGCTTAAGCTTATACATTATAGTTTTACACCAAAACAAGCAACTCGAAAAGAAAAAAACCTTGAGAAAAGCTAAAACTAAAAGCATACGCGTTTTCACCAGCATGAGTGTAATCATATCATAAAGTATGTAAGTACTCATAATGGATAGGGGATTTAGAAGATTGACAACCACAAGAGGTATAACTAACCTGCATATTTTGTTCAACTGATCTGAATGTAGTTGGATTAACATGCTTGGTATGCCTGCGGTATCGTTCAATTGACTCCTGCATGCTGTATCATTAAAGCCAATATTAAGTAAATCAGCACTTAGAAAATGAGAACATATATAGACAAGGACATGATCAATGTCTTCCAAGGGTTATGTTTGACGACAAGCTAAGAAAATAAAAAATGAAAAGGGGAAATCAAATTTTCTCTTTGTTTTAATTTAAAGGTAATATTAATATAAAGAAGAGAAACGAAATGAAGATCAGACAGAAAATTGACATAAAACTTCAAAAAATGCAAATGAATGCCCTAACTTTTTTTATTTATTTCTGGAGGGATATATATTATAATGGTAAGTTCAAAGTAAACATCTCATTTCCATTCCTTCCATGTCCTTCCCAAATAATAGCTCTAATCTTCATGTCTCCCTCAACAACTTTTTTCCCATAACCTTTACCAGCAAGCTCTATAAGGGGAAGCATTCCCAATTAATTAGCATATATGATACTTAGCATATAAACGATATTATCTATCATCAATTACTAATTAGCTATGCAATTCCACATGGAATGCAAAAGTACTGTTAGAACTTAGAAGTTAATTTAGTATTTCATTCAAGAATTGTCAAACATCTCTTTGGCAAATTCAGAAGTGACAAACTGATTTATTATAATAAAAAATGAATTTTATATGTTAAAAGTGATATAACTTTGTTATGAGAAATTTACTCAATATTCCTTTCACAATGTGTCCATCCTCACATAGCTCTAAGACCAATCTAAACTCAGAACTAATTTACCTTTGGCTCAATTAGTTTCAGATCCTCAAAGGAAATATATTAATATAGCTAGGTTGAATTGAATGAGCCTTGTCTTGTTCTCATATATTCGTTTGGTTCAACTAAGTGTTTGGTTTGATGTTAGTAATGCCCTAAGGTGTTCAAACATAAAAGTTATAGAAAGCTTAAACTATGAGACAAACAATGTTTTGAGAGAAAACTAACACACTAAAAGACCAATTTAGATTTTTCTTTTTCACTAAATAAAAGACCTATTTAGATAAACTTGTCACGAACTCATTAGAAAGAAAATAAATTGAAATTTTTCTATGAGGAACAATCAACTTATACACCTTTACTTTTAGGATCTGTTCATTTTCAGATAAGGTAAAGAAAGTGGGGGTTGAGAAGAAAAGCAAAGAAAATTTTCATTTCAACCATTCGTTTGAGAATAAAGTATTAATAGATTTATTACAAAACATGTGGGATCTACCCAAAAGTGAACAGATTATCAAAGAAAGATGGAAGCATAATTGTGAAATCCAGCCTGGTGATCTATCTAACCAGGACCTGATGGCTTAATCAAATCAATTTCACTATTAGAATGATTAGGCAATTGACCCGACCAATTAGGTATCAGATTTCAATTGGATCGATTCAACCCAACTGGTTTTACAACAAAAAAAAATAGATCACTTTTACTATGTCAATTTAATGTCTCATTATTATCAATTGTTATTTTAAATTTTAGAATATGGATGAATTTTACTATATAGGTAGTATAATACAATTTTAAAAAATAATAATAAAAGGAAAAAACACATGGTTACAAAGGTAATTAACAAATGATTTGTTTATATTTTATATTTTATTACCTACTACACTATTTTATTTTCTCTCATTTCATCTCTCTTTCACTATTTTATTAACAATTTCACTTTTCACTCTCTTTCACTTCTCTTTCTTTTCTTTTCATTTATTTTCTTTTCTCACTTTTTTTTTCTTTCCTCACAACCAAACACACTTCTAAGAATTTAGATAAGTACTTCTACAGAAATTAAATAAAAGAACTTCTAAGCCTATGATGAGGTGAATAAATGATTCCAATTTATATAAAAGTTATTCATTTTTCTTTTTTATTTTTTTATTAAATATTTTTTAAGATTTACCAAAACTAGCACTTCTTACAAGGAGCTTGTATCTCAATTAGCACTGATCTACCTAGGTTGTCTTTCCATCTCCCTTACCAGGTACACTTCCTAAAAAACAGTAATTAAAAATCACTTTCAAATATCTTCCGTACAGTTTGCTTATCTCCCTTACCGGATACACTTCCTTAAAAAAACAATTAAAATTCGCTTTTAAATGTCCTCCGTACAGTTGCTTATATGTATAACTGTCCTTGAAACATTTAGTAATCTAATCTGAGTTTTTCTTTTCATTGTTCTTTTGCCACTATTTTGTAGAGCAAACTTTTTTGCATCATCACTTGATATATTGGAGGTTCCTATCATTCAACTCCTTTTAACATGATTGGGTTGACGGTGAGTAAATCAAAATCAATTATAAAATCAAGGTAAATGTGAAGTAACATATAATTATTATGGAAAAATCATGGTAATACCGTGGTTTTGAAGTAGTGACCATGATTTTAAAGGATATTCAATCATGATATTTGTCTACCATATACTACACACCAAATTTTGGCTTTAATTTTTTTATAAACTTATAATAATTTTATTCTAACGTTTGTCAATGTTTATAAATTAGATTTGGATCGGTGTATCTCTCTCTAGCTGACATCTATGTATAAGAGTTAGTACCCCTGTACCATTTTAATATTCATCATTTGCTTACATAAAAAATGTTCATAAATTAGAATTTGAGTGTAGTGTGTATTTTGATGGCTCAATAGTATAGCTATAACAAAGCATATGAATTTTGTAGTTGGTCAGACATTTTTAGAGAAGACACTTTTTATGCAGACAGGCTTGCCTCTTTAGCATCTAACTTCGATGATTTTTGCCGGTGGTATTCCACTTCCTCTTTTGTTGCAACAGAACTTACTAGAAACAGGATAAGATTACCAAATTATAGGTTTGATTAATCCCTTTCATGGGTTTGGTTTGACCTCCCATGTCTTTTTGTAATCTTGTTTATCTTCTATAATGTTATTTCAGGGATTGTTGCTGTTGATCCTTTTTGCAAGGGATGCCAACCTATGGGAGCTTTTCAAGCCTTGTTTTTTATAACAAAAAAAGTGTAGAGTGTACTTTAAAAGGTAAAGTACTGTTGATTGAGAATTTAAATGAAGTTCTTTTGCCGATAAAAAAGAACAAATGCAATTTGGTTACTGTTGGTTATAATGCCTAATAAACAGATTAGGGCAGATAGAGCTAGTCTGCTACCGGTAGAAGTGGAGTGGCATTATAATCAGGTTGTCGATATGGAAGGTCTTGAGTCAATAAAGTTCAGTTCGGCTAAATTTGAGAGTTAGTAATTAAGACTGAGGTAGTTTTAGAACAAATACAGATACATTGATTTTTATTTTTTTATAAAACTAGTAGTGCAAAACATCGATCTAGAACCAATGATTTCAACTAAGTTGGCATACATTGATCTAAATACTCGATTATACATTATTTAATTTCAAACTAATAATATTATTAGGGTTAAATATATTTTTAGTGTTAATAATATATCTACTTTTTTATTTGTCTTTTAAAATTATTTTTAGAAATAGTCTTTGTAATATTCAATTTTTGTTGTGTTAGTCCTTATAAAATGCAATGACCAAGAGAAAATCACTTCAACATGTCATGTCATGACACGTTACTTTAATCAATTCTTGTTCCAATCTCTCTAAATATACTTGCTTTTATTTTAATCTCTAACTCTAGATCAACCTTCCCTTTATCTTTCCCCTTTCTTAGATCTAGTGGTCTTTGTTTCACGGTGTAATTTTCATTTTTTTCAAAAATCACATTTCCAACAATATTATAGTCAGAAATATTATTTGCATGAACTTGTTTGGTTAGTATTTAGTAATCCTTACTTGAGATAGTGAAAATATTTATTGAGACGTTTTAGTAGGTATAATCAATAAGTGTTGAACCATGTTAAATTTATATTTTTATTATTTCTCTATAATGTATTTTATATGGTGTTACCTTCTTGGAACCTTATTAGGTGAGGTTTGCCCAACAAAGCGTCATCCATATATAAATGTGTCTCATTTTAAGAAGAAAAAATTAGTGTGTCCATTGCTGTATATAAGTATATATATAGAAATTTAAGAATTTTTATGTTCCATTTTGATTTGGTGTACCATTGCTGTATACACGTGTTTGTGTAAATTCTTAGACTTTTTTTTCTTCTTTTCAGTTTTTCATCTATTTCTCTATTAATAGTCATTGCATGGGCAATGGGGAGGTTGTTGACTTGGTGTGAATTTGGAAGACATTATGTGAGCTTTAACACACCAATTCAAATGTGAGCACAGTGGCGGAAGGACGCATTCTAAGTTGCATATTGTCATTAGCACATTAACACACCAAAATCTGTGCGGAGCACGCACACACCTCTAAAGCACAAGGAAACTCCCTATTCTGTGCATGTTAACAATGCCAAATCTAGAGCTAAACAATTGCAGAAATCAAAATGCACATATTTAGAGCAACCGATGCATATTTTAGTATGCCAGAATAAAGCATGACCACACCAATTTTTACTATGAAACATATAAATAAAAGGTTACTTGTCTAGCTCAAACTGAAAATTGAAACTTGAGTATTCTAAATTGATATATGCTTGTCATGCTTGATTAAATCCCCAAGTGACTGACACATGCATACTATAACAAAGGATATAGAAGATGCTTGAAAACACATAACAACCTCTATGCATTACTAAAGGAATTCTTTCTTGAGTGTCTTGTGGCATCTATGTTACCTTTCTTCATGATAGGAAAAAACCCTAGACTAGTCAAGGATGGTTGAAGTACTTCATAGAAATTATTCTAGCGTCATATTACAAACCAAAAACCTAGCCAGGACTGAATATTTAAAACTATATACCCCTAAATCATAGTTCATAATATATATTTGTCTTCATATCAAGCCTAAATGTGGTATAACTCGGATGAAATCAACTCAATTCTAACCAATTTCAAGTTTTATATAGTATTCACAATTGTTTGGCTAACGTAGGTTTCTTGCAACTGCTGCTCAATGCGTTACAGCACATGACACTTATTTTTAGGAGAATTTTATTTAAAAAATGGCATAATTAAAAGAATGTTCTATTTTTATTTATAATGAAACATAGGTTGACAGGTTGAAGCTATATTTTGAGTTACAAACATACCTAATCATAAGCCTCTCCTTTAAAATAAATTAATTTTTCCGATAAAAACAAGTTATAGGACATGTCTACTTATAGACATGTCTTGTAAAATAAATTAATTTCCCTGATAAGAATTGGTTACAAGACATGTCTACTTATAGGTATGGCCTAAAAAATTAATTTTGCTGATAAAATTGAGTCACATAGCATATCTACTTCAAGGTTTCCTGACCAAATTACACAACTTTAAAAAGAATATATCTAGAGTATTGTACTCCACTTAGTTGTGGGATAAGGCTATATATTGGTATACTGTAGTTTATTTAGTTGAAGCTTCTCGCATCCTTGCCTTTATTATTCTTATAGTTTCGTGTACAACAATTTCTAACAGAAGCAGCCAAGAAATATGCTGCTATAAGTTATTTTAGTATTAGAACTCAACTTAGTTCTTTATTATTTATTGCAATGTAATTCACTAGCATATATAGCCATATATGGTGATGAAATAGATTAATTAGGTTATGTTTTTTAGGTTTTAATTAGACTTAATGAACTAAATCAATTATGAAAGAATTACAGTGTTTGTGTATGTATGTGTGTACAAGTCCAAATTTCATATTATTTCAGACATTATACAGCTTAAACCAGCTCCTCCTTAAATAAGCCAAGCCTAAACAAAAGTGATTGGCCAAACTAAGCTTAATAATAATACACCTACTAGTGTGAAATGGCAATGTAGAAAGAATTGTTTGTCATATAAAGTCCTGTTAGTAATAGGCTTATCAACATTTCTTAACAATCATAGCACTGACTTGCAAAACACACAATTAGTGTGAATTTTCAACACCACACCACATGCATGACACGTGAGAACAACATATATACCCTGCAATGCTATATGGACAGATAATTTTGAAAGAATTCAACCATAATTTGGTCAAGATTCGAGGGTGGTAGTTGAAATTAAAGTAGAGGGGCCATTCATATGCGAAAAGATACTAAGAGATACTAAGAGCAAACAATAGGTATCCTAGATCCAATTCTTAAGACTAAGATAATTTACAATTAATTATATCACTAATTATGATAATTAATCACATAATCTGATTGTAACAATGAAATATTATTCTTATTTTATGAACAACTTTTACATTTATAAAATAATATTCTTTTTTTATATTAACTATATTCTTGGTACTAGCAAAAAATATAATAATATTTCATTAAAATATTTATTTAATTAAATTAAATTTTCTAATTTAATTATCAAATAAATTATTTTTTTTACAAAGATTGAAACACTCATTTGTGCGTGATCATGTAAGTTCAATACTAAATCGATAATAAATTAATCATAATTAATTTACTAATTAAGGTAGACGTCTAACAACACTCCTTAACATCTTTTACCTTTAAGAATAATGTAATAATTTTTTCCATCATTTATAACTTAAGATTAACTCTAAAGTATAGTATTATTGTCAAACTCTAATAAGCTAACACATTTAATCAATAAATGACTTAAGAAACTTTTTTCTTCTTTCATTCAATTATCTTGACCAAGGTCAAACTCATTACTTAGAATTGATGGATTTCTTCTAGATTAATCATTAATTCTATAAATATTTAATCATATCTAATATTCATTTAACAAATGCCCTAAGGCATTAAGTATCTAAATTAAAATATAACAAATAACTAATTACTATAATAATTTCAAGTCAAAGGAAACTATTATATTTCTTCTTGAGAACTTCCTATTGATATATCAAGATAATATTAATTATTAGAAATTCTCAAATAAGTCAGTTCAATGATGACATTCACATATACATCATCTGTATATACAATTTAAAAAAATAAGATCTATTAATCTTTATCCAATAAAAACTATTACATATATATTGATCTATTCGGATTATTAATGTCATGTTCACAATAATTTTATGATAAAATATAATTTAGATTAAAATTATAAAAACTTGTTTCTCTTTGTCATAATCTTTATCATGATAACAAATCTCTAATTTTAATCAAGAACTTGTCAAATTAAACATTTAATAAAACAATAAATATGATAATAAAATAAAAAAATATTTTTTTATTAAAATTGATAATATGATAGAACGAATCTTAGACATACATATTTATTTCCAACAATTCTCCGCCATCTCTCTCTCTTTAAAAAAGCATTATCTACCTTTTTCTATTAGCAAATGAAGAAATGCATTCACTAAATTGAATACAAAGAGCACTCAAACCCAACATATAGATGTAACATGCCCAACTTAGTTTTCCTATAAATAAACTATAAACTATATCTACTGAAAACAACCTAGATACATATATAAAAGTTTCAGGTTTAGTACTCCTCCTACCAGCTTAGTCAAATTAATGAGCCCCAAAAAAAGGCTATAAGACTATATATAAAACCTATTGAAGAAAGGGTATCTCTTTCAACCACAAGCATTTAAGACTAAACCTTCCTTTCTACCATGTATACCAGGATAACTGGATATGGTGTTGCTTTTCATCACGTGATGGAAGCTTTTGGTTTGCTACTATCTTTGTTATAAACTAGGAAAAGGATAAGATGTTCACGTTTGTGAGGGTGAAGGACAATTCCAACTGAAACTATGTTGGCTATAAGAGAGCCTAGGAGTAATGAAATTAAGGTCAGTGTTGTGTCGGAAGGATTAGGTGTTAAAGCTGAACTTTTGCATTTAATTAAACAGCTCTTTGGATCAGAGGAGACATCTTTGGATCAGAGGAGACATCATGAAATGGAAAGAAAAGAATAATAATACATAAATTATCTTTTATTTTAAATACTTCATCAATATTTTTTTATTTTTCTTTATCTCTCTTTCTATCATATCATAAATTTTATAATAGCTATATTTTTTTTTTCTAGATGTTTGATAACATTTGGATGTTTATCAAACATTTTCCGAAATAGAAAATAAAATAAGGGTCTGTTTGATTTGAGAGCATGTTATTATTTTCATTTAAAATTTTTACTTTATCTTCTGTTTACATTTATACAAGAAATTGTGAACAAAATTTTATTTTATAATTTCCTTACAATTTTTTGATGATAAGAAACAAAGTAAAGATAAAATGTTTTATGATTATTTTTTATCAAGAAATAAAAAATGAAAAAGATTTTGAATTTGACTATAGTGCTAGACTCTTGGTACACATTAAAAATACTTCATCATTTTCTTGAGATAGAAATATTGTTATTCTATTAGCTAAATATTTATTAAATCCATCCATCAACATAAAATGAAAAAGAAAATCTACAGAACCCACTATTTTCTTATACAAGTTAAAGAAACCCTAGTCTTCATTTAATGTTAGAGAGAAGATCTTATATTTTTTCCATTTTTTTCATATTAATTTCTCCATCTCAAAATAAGTGTTGTATTTTAAAAAAATCTCAAAATAAATGTTATGTTAGCTTTTCTTTTCACTAATACTCTTAATAAGCATCACTTTATCACTTTAGCTTTTTAATATAATATTAATAATAAGGTTAATTTTGAAAACGCTTAAAAAAGACAGAAGCAGATAATATAACTCAAATTCAAAATGTTAACATTAAAAAAAAAGTTTGGAATCTTATTAGTAATGTACCTGTAAAACTTTTTTTTGTCAAAATTTTAAAACATAACAACATAAAAGAGAAAGTAAGCTTTAAACAAGGAAATGGTTTACTGAAAAGTTAAAAATTGCAACTAAAAGCAAAATAACATCGTACTTGATGCGTCCAATCAAATGGCAGAGATCTCCCTACAAACACACGATTCTTGACTGTCTTAATTAGTATTTGCTAGCTCATCTCCAAAATTATTTTCATCATATCAACCCATTATAAGATATTCTTCAGTAGTCCCAAATGAATGTGGTAAAAAGTTATACCTCGGCAATAAATTCCATCAACTAGAACAAAAAAGTTTAGCCGCATGTCACCTAAAATATTCAACTTATGCTCATCAATATTGCAAGAGAAATAGTGATAATTGTAAGTCTAAAAAGATTATGATTTAAGATTATGAAAGAGGGGGCGAAGATTAACAATTTTCTAACAAAAACTAAAGGTCTCCAAATTTGTGAAGATAAAATCTCATCAAGCTGTTATATGATCAGGAGACTCATCCTATCAATTCTTGACTTTAATTTGCACAAAAGATGCATTGCAAGGTGATATTAATTAGAAGCTTTTGTTTGGAGTAGATACTAACACCATGCATGCTAGTAGATACTAACACCATGCATGCTAATTTTAAAAAGTTCGTGATTGATGGCTTTATGTTATTAAATTCTTGAATTAACTCGTTAATTCTTACGAGTTTATAAGTCAATTTGTCCTCTGCAAGTTGACTCTTGAGTAAACTCTTTTTTTAGTAGACTCTAGGTAAATTCTATAAACTCTAAGTAAACTCGGTAGACTCTCAACCGAGTCAACAAGTTAGAAAGTTAAAAAAATTAGACCAAAATATAAGTCATTTTTTATTGTTTTTTGTCTGTTTAGCATTCAACATACCTTTATTTAGCGTGTTATTCTCAAATATAAAATTCTCACCTTTAATAATATCAAATCCTTGTTCTCTAATAACATCAAATCCTCGATGAGAATGATCTACCACTACTATAACCTCTACAAGTTATTGTCTAGTGATGATGTATTATTACTAGATTTGGTTATTTAAATATTTTGAACTTTATGATTTACTGTTTTGCTTTATTATATTATTGAAATGTTTAATTAGTATGTTATTTATACATATTTTGTTATTATTTTTATATGAAGTAGACTCTTACAAGTCTACGAGTTGAGTCTATAAAACTCTCACGAATCTACATAAACTCTTGAGTTTGATAACCTTGGATGACTTGTAAGTTGCAACTACGAGAGAAAAAAAAATGGTGATCAAATAATTAACATTATAAAATATCTATGAACGTGTCCTATTTTTCTTGATGCCAAAAGATGTAAAAAACTTCAAGGCATAAGAAAGTGTCATTTTCTATTGATATATCTCATTATTCCTGTATGAAGGAACAAAAGAAATATTCATATAAACTCATTTAGAACATATGCATCTCTTCTCATATCATTTTCTATTTCAGTACGTCAGTTTTTTATTTTGTTCAATTTCCTTTTTAGCATTTGAAGGGTTAAGAGAGACGACCACCCCCTCCCAACAAAATGAAAAAAAAAAAAAACATAATTGAAGAGTATTAAGAAATATGTAAATTTCACAAAAACCACATGAATATATATATGTACGATCAAGCATAACAAAGTGTTACATTCATATTTAAGTTCTTTCCCTTTTGTTTGTTAACTCTTTCTCCAAAGTCAGTTTGCTGACAATTCAATTATTTTATGTAGCATTTCTTCATGCTTTTTAAACACTTAACTTTTTTTTTTGAGATAAACATACATTTAACTTAAAGATAGTTTATTAAGAAATGTTCAAACCGTACACAAAACTATATTACTCCAAAACAGACAGCACAGATTCCAAGTGCTCCTACAAGAAGAAGCTCCAATTAAAGTTCTAACTCCAGCCAGAAAATCTACTTGTATATCTATGCTAAGGGTAAAAACGAAAAATTCTATATCACTTAAGTTGTTATGCTCAACACACTCATATATATGAATAATTATAAACCCTCTTATAACACTCATATTGTATATCTATTCTATATTGCACGGTTTTATAACTAATGAAAGCTACACCAAGCCACATATGACTCTCAGTTGTTGTCTAGGACTTGATTAATTGCTAAATAGATTAGATCTTAGGTTGAGCATTTTTCAATTTCAACTGCATACATACATACATAAATCTTCCTAATACTTCATAAGAAAAATAATTAAATGAAAAAGTAATACATATAATATTTTGGGAACATTTAATAGTTTCTTTATCCAGTAAGTGGGATTAATGGAAATATGTTATAAGAGGATTTATAATTATTCATATTTAAAAGAAAAGTGTAGTATTTAATGTTATAAATGCACCTCCATCATGTTTTTTTTTTAAAAAAAAGACTTTCTATATGGATTCCTCGACCAATAATGTCAAGACACTAGCATAACCCCAGTAATAATAATACTAATAAACCTTGGAATGAGGTTAGTGTGTGAACCCTTGTTATACTAAAAACTGTGGTGATCACACTCACACCGCACATTATTTTATGGAGCATCACAAGCTCCTTGCAGATAGAGTTACATTTTCCTTTTTATTTAATTTGGAGCACCATATTAATTACACTTTTAAGGTTTCCCTCACTTTATTCGGTGATAGAAAGAAGTATAGAGAGTCCAACCCTACTTAATCCTAAATAAAATATTTAATGATCAGGAGATATGACTGGAGGAATCATATCATCGTTATGTGGTGCTGCTATAAGAAAACTTGCTCTCTCGTTATCTCTCTCTCTCTCTCCATCCCATGAACATTGTACATGTCAGTGTTTAGTACATATGATACATCACTAACCTACATGTACAAGCTCCTTCTTCGCCCGTTACTGAGGGAACAAGGTTCCTTTGTTCATTCCTGCCTGTCACCATTATGTTTAATTTGTTGGGGAGGTGTGGGGTACTTATTAATATGTTAAAATTACTAAGATATATATAACCTCATCTTTGGTTCGATTTTAACTTAGAAAATACCTGCATCCTAATAGAAGAAGCCATATAAAGTTACAGCCTCTTAATTAGCCCACCCATCAATCTAAGAATTTGTTAATTATGCTCTAAACAAGGATAGGATCGATTGTTAGGTGCATCGTACGTAGATGTAAACCAATGTACACTACAATCAATTTTGCTATTGAATCCCTTGGTAGTTATATTTAGACATCCCAATTATACAAATACCGCATTAACACTCATCATTTTTCTGTCTCTTTTTCTTTGACATATCATATTTGTAGTTCTCCATCTTCTTTCTCTAGGTTTCTACTAGCTATAGCTAACATGTGAGTTCAAGGATCATTTCAAGTTCCACAAAATCCCTTTGCTTAGCTACAATAGTGCACCCCAAAATAATAATAAAAAAGAAACGGTACGAAAATAAAACTAGATCCTACCCAGTGTGTTTTCATGTTTATGACAACTACATGACAGTAAAAGATGCAAAAGTACATACATATGCACATGTATAGATGTGCATGAAATTTACTAGCACACAAATTATAGGAACACCAGGTATGAAGAGAGGGGATGCTAAAATTACCATAAGCAGAAGCAATAATCACACAACACAATTAAATTTATGAACAAGAAAAGGGAAAGTTGAAATAATTAAGGAAGAGAATGGTGACGAGCACCTGGAGCTAGCAAATTCATAGAGCTTCCCTCTTGGAGAGAAGATGATTAGAGCAACCTCAGCATCACACAGAACTGATAGCTCAAAGGCCTTCTTCAGCAACCCATTTCGCCGCTTTGAGAAAGTTACTTGCCTGCTTGTGGCATTCTCTATACGCTTCATCTGAGTCTTTCCCCTCACCATTATCTCTTTTTTGACTTCTTTCTGCTGACTCAAATCATGCATCAGTACCCAAAAATAGATATCAAACTACAAAATCACTTCTACACACATAAACATATGTGTAATAAATAGGGTCAAGAAGAGAAAAATTACTTCTACACACACACATGTACAGGGTCAAGAAGAAAGTCCTCACCAAGTAGCTATAGAGTAAACCAAGAAATTAAACCTTCTGATGATGGGGAAATGGAGAGATTTGCAGCAAATCTGACCCTTCCAAGTAAGACTTGAAGACACAGAAAGCTAAAGCAGATAGAAAAATGCAACAGATTAGAATCACTATTATTAATCACAAGACTAATTAACCCCCCCCCCCCCCAAAAAAAAAAATGTAAAATATATATGAAGGATGAAGGTTACAAAGAAATGGGAAGTCAGTGAAAAAGCAGAAGAAAACAAAATCCTGAATCCTTACATAAGTACAGATTTCAATGAAAAGAAAGAGAACCAATTGTTCAATTAGTGTGAGGAGTAAATTCAAGTTTCTTCCCAACAAAGGATCTAAACACCCCAAAAAGGAAAAGGATCTTTTTATTTATAATTTTTTTTATCCTAGATTGGAAGATACTTGCCAGCAAGAAAAGCAACTTCAAATACAAGCAGTTCTCTCAGTAAGTAAAGGAAAAAGGTTGAGTTACCAAAACGAAGCAGATATGCACCAAATTGGCAAAATCAAGGGAAAATCTTTTGAGCCAAGGAAGGGAGCTAGGAAGGCTTGAGCCTAGAAAAGGAAAAGGAAACAGAGAAAAATAAGAACCAAGAATCCAAAGAAAGCAGCAAGGACCCCAAAAGAGAAAGAGCGCGCGCACACACACTGCAGAGAAATAGAAGAAAGAATAAAAAAGGGTATGCTAATGCTACATAATTGAGATATGTATGTTGAAGAAAGCGTTGGATTTGACCTATCTTTAGCTAAGAGAGAAAAGAAAGCACAGAAGACACACACCAGCTTTCCTTATTCATCCACCTTGTGTTTCCAACACCATTTTAAGAAACAAAAATATTTTTTATATATGGTTATTGAGAAATTGAAACCTCATCCCTTGCTTGTTTTGGTAAAACTAGACGCCAACTGGACCAAAAAAGAAATTTTCCACATCAGAGCACGTAATGGAAAAATAATATGTGAAAATGATGCTGCGATTTTTTCTATAAAAGGACATGGGGAAAAATATGCATTTAAAGGACCACAGTGAAGTCCATATGGAACCGTTCATAAACAAAAATAATAATAATAATATATTATTATCTTTGCCAAATCACCTCGCGCAAGTGGAGGGTTCAAATTGTTTGGTTGGTCATCTAATTTGTACGTACTGTATATGCATAATAAAAATAAAAAAGTATTCGAAAAAAAATTATTCGACCTTTAAAATGTGATCTATGCTTTTTCACAAGTTTTTTACTCATTTTATTATGATTAAGTTATCGAAGAAATTTCATTTAATATTATTTATTAATGAAATGTTTAATAATATCATTTTAATATAATATGAATGCAATTACTTTCCTATCGTAAAAAATAGAACGCATTAGGATGATAATTTGGTGACTTTTATAATTTTAGGTTATACTTTAGACGGTTTATGTAAATTAAACTCTTATTTTATGTAAACATGTGTACAGATTTTTATGCATAAAGAATAATAATTTCAATCTAATTAGATAACAAAGTTCATTAATTTTATAATACTTATTTTTAAAATCATACCTAAATATTTTTTTTATTAATTGATAGTATAAAAATTTTCCAAAGAAATGTTAGAAATATACACGTTATTTCTAATACTATACGTAGTTAGTTAATATTTATTAAAAAATGTAAAATAATAAGTGAAAGACCATTAAATAGGAGTGGGATTGGCATAATTTTATGATTATCAATAAATTTTAGTTAATTATAAAATTATGTATTAAAAATTATATTTTTAGTATTTTTCATATTTAAACTAATAGCTCATAGGAATTAAACTCTAGGGCTCCATTTGGGGTGGTTTCTCACTTTTAGTTTTAAAATTTTTAAAAATCAAAATCAATTCTAGTTTTTAATTTTGAGTTTTGTTTATTGTATGGTATTTTAGTTTTTAAAAAGTTGCTACAAACTAAAGATAAATAAAATGAGTTAATCATTTTATCTTATCTTATTCTGCTGTGAAATAATGGGACTGACAAAAGTAGCGGGTTGGGAGTGACAACAATAATGGTGTGGCAATAGTGATGATGCCGATGGAATGGTGGTGGTGGTGATGATGGTAGTGGGGTGAAATAGTGGCGACAACAATAGTGACAGTAGTGGTGGATGGGGATGGTGACAGTAGTAGCGGTGGAATGATGATGACAGTGTTTTAAAACCTGGATCAACCTAGTCAGTTTGATTGTGACCAAAGGTTTGGACGAGTCGAGTTGCCTATCGAATCAATCATGCATTGAACTTAATGCAACCCGATATGATCAAGTCAGGTTTGTGATTAAACTGATGATCCACTAACCCTAGTCAGATCACGTCCAAGGGAGGAAACACATTGAGTCATGCAGATCAATTAAGGTTGAATTTAGAATTTAAATTTGTTTTAATAAAGACTTGACCATGCGGGTCAATGTAATAACACAATGCCTTGACTCAATCAATAACCAATTCGATTTTTAAAATTATGGGGAGTGGTGGGGTGGAATTGTGGCAACGATGGTCACAATGACGATGGAAGTAACAGAATAGTGGTGGAATTTTGCCGAAAACATTTTGTTGATCGAAAAATCGAAAATCAGAAATTTGTAACCCCCACAGCCTAATTTAATGTTATTGTTGGGAAAAAGAGAGAGAAAATATCTTTTAAAATTTATAAATAAAAATAAATTAAAAGAGAGAAAAGGGATGAAAAATAAATAAAAAAGAAAGAAATGAATAAAAATAAATAAGAAATAGAATTAAAAAATATTAATAGGCCCCACTTTATTTCCACTCTCCCCGCCTATTTTCATGCTACCAGCATAAAATATGTCCCTTTGTGATATTTATAGTTATTGTTTTGATATTATTTAGGGAATGAGAGGCATGAAAAGCGAGAGAAAAATATAGGGGGAAGTAGTGTGGTGCTGTGATGTGCAGTGCAGGTGCAGCAACTGTGGGGGCACAGCAGCACTGCACAGTTAAAAGTAGAGGAAACGGTACAATGTTAAAAACACGTCAACTTCGTCCGTACAACATCGTATATAGACTCACCAATAATGCCTCGAAAACTAAGCAACTTGTCATCAAATGTGATTATAACCATTCTGTTGCATTCACACATTTCCTTTCACCATACTGTTTAAATGCATTTAAACAAATAAATAATTATTAAAATATATTTATTTTTACAACAATAAATTGTTAAATTAATTTAAAATCTATAAATATATAGATGAATTAATTTTAAATAAATATAGTACTGACTATATTAATTTTTAAAAGATTAATTATATTTTTTCTCTAAACTTTTTTTTTAAAAAAATATTATTAGTCTGTAAACAAAAATTTTAAAATTTTTTACATATATATTTTTTCTCTATTTTTATTTTAGTCTATGTGATCAAGTAATTAACGATATGATAGACACATAACTTATTATATAATCAATAAATTTAAAATGACAGCTAGATGTAAGTTTAAGTATATTTTTAATTTTTTATCTTTTCAAATTAGTTAATAACATCAAATTAGTTTATGAGAGATTAAAAATATGATTTATCAAAAACGTTATTGTTTCAGAATATGGAAAATATATTATACAAATTTTATTGTTTCAGAAATAGTATGGCAAAAATACATCTTCCATGAGCTAATTTATTCTATTTGTATACTATAAATTTGATTTTTTTTTTTTTAGATATCAGCAAATTATGGTATAATTAAGTCTTTTAACTTGTTGATCAAAATTCTTGCTAACCGTATGTAAAAAATATTTTGTTAAAAAAACATCTCGCTTCAATGATAAAAGAAGTACTAATATCCAAGTTTTTTTTAGATATAATTTCAAACCACAATTCCATAAAACTACAACATAACTAGAACTGAACATTTTTAAGTTTCATGGTGAAGAAAGGATGGGAAAGGTGTTTGGAGGGGAATTAAATGCGTATTTAGTTTTCAGTCTTGCAAACATTTGTTCACGTTTTCTTAAGCTGCAAACGAAAAAGGAAGCACTTGGTGAATTGAAAAAAACATGGGTTATGTTCAACCCAACATTTGCTAGGTAGATCGATTGATCGGCAAAAATTAATTATGTGTTCTTTTTGCTGAGTGCTGACTTATGGGTACTTATAGGTGATACCGTGATATATAATGTAAGCCACGTTTTAAAAGTTATATAAAAAATAATAATTTCTAATTTGGTTGATGTGTAAACATTTATAGTAATAATGCAAGACTATTAATAGAGTTTTTTTTTAAGTATTATGACTTTAAGACTTCTTAAGTGTGGAAGCTTGCATATATGTGAAAGTTTGTATATATGTAGAGTCGTATTTTAATATCATGCTTCTCTTTCCATCCAAAATTAGATGAAGCATAATATTAAGATGGGATCCTACATATGTATAAGCATTTTGGTACCGCTCTATTTCTTTTCATCTCTTCTTAATCATTAATGTATGACAATTTATTTTAATTAGTTTTTAATTTTTTTTATTAATTAAAAAATTTATCTGACAGTTGTGTAAATAATTTTTTTTAATAACTTCTAATGTTTTTTAAACGTTATTTGAAATAATATTTTTTAAAATGTTAATTTCTAATTTTTAATCCTTAATATATTTATTCAATTTTTTAGTTATTATTTTTAAATAAATTATGATTTTATTATTTTTTTTATTTTATATTTTTTTACTACTTCAACGATTAATTTTATCAAATATTTATAATTTAATAAAATAATTTTTGAACTTGTATATATTAATTTCCAACTTTCAATTATTAATTTGCTTTTCAACTAATTTTACTCAACATATAACCTAAATCAAACATTTCACAAGAGTAAAATAAATTACGTTAGTTATCTTAAGCTTCTTAATTCGCTTATAGGAACTTTTAAGCTTGACAAAAGAGAAAGGAAAAAAAAAAGACATAGCTGTCACACAATTAAACGATACTCATATTGCTTAAAAACTTGTAAATTTTGAAAACAGATTGCCAGTATAATTTAAAATACTATTTAGAGCATTACCTAAGTAATCCGATGTTACATCAAGAGATGGAGTGAATTTTTTTTTTTAAAAAAAAAGGGAGGGACCCACACATTCAAACTTCTGCTCTAAAATGAGAAAAATATGAGGAAATGTTCACTCAAAATAACTCCCCAAAATACTCGTTTTTTTCATGAAATTTCTAATCGTGCTGGTGATTTTAGCTCGTCACCCACTTCAGCTTACTACTCCTTCAATCTACTTTTTTTTTTATCTACTACACAGTTTTTAAAATAATAAATGTGTACATAAAATTAGTTATATGGGTGGCGATGCTGAAAAAATAATCTTTTATGAAAGGATAAATTAATCTTTATTTCTCTTAAATCAAACAATTAATATATCGGTACAGTCACTTTATTTTTGTTGGTACGGAAACCGAGACTATCGAATGGTGAAATGACTAAACGCTAACGAATAATTCCCTTTCAGACTAATGAACGAGAGAATATACTATATTCCTCGATCAGGTTCGCAATCCACTCCAAAAAAAAAATTATAGCAATTGTTGTGAGCCTGAAGTTTCTATATTAAACTACTTTTAATATATTTGTGACGAAATAAAAATTGTAAAAGGCTAAAGTTAAAGAAAAGTGATAAAAAAAATGTTGTAAAGTAAAGTTATAAATGACAGGAATTGATGCATTTAAATGAAATTAATTAATTTTTTAATAAGTGGAAAATTAACTAACTAAAGAATTGTTTGGACTAATTATGAGTTTTTGGTTTTTAATTTTAAAAATAAAATATATTTAATAAAAATAGAGTTGAATTACTTTTTAACTTAATTTTAAAATAGTTTTATATTTATTATCAAAATTAAAAAAAAAAGTTATGCAAATTTGATTTTTTAGTTTTAAAAAACATATTAATTATTATCACTATTACCATTTTGCCACGATGTCATTTGATGTTGTCTCCACCATTTCATCATCACACCGCAACTATCATCACTATCACCATTCTGAGTGTCACCATCAATGTCGTCAACACCTTTATTTCTATTTTATCCCACCATCCATGTCATCTGATCAAGGCATTAGGTTATTGGGTTTGTTGTATGTTGGTTCATTAACAACAATTAGTTAGGTTCTCTTAGACTTTAGCAACTTAGTTATTTTTCTGTTCTCTAATATTCTATTATAACATGTAATAGGTAGGTAGTTTTAAGTTGGTTAAGTTAGTTAGGCTTGACATAGTATTTCTATTTCTTTTACTGCATAGTCTAGTTCAGAGAGAGATTCTGTAACCAGAGAAAAAATTCTACAGAGATTGAATAAAAGTGGCTGCTGAGAGTTTTCTTTCTCTAGAAAAAATCACATTTATGTGAAGTGTTTTTGTTCATCCCTTTTTCTGTATTTTACTTATTCTTGATCATACAAGAAACTCATTCTTTTGTGAAGTAAAATCTAATCTTGGCACAACAAACTGGTGTGGTGAGCGTGGAGCGATTTTGAGTTTGATTCAAGAAATGGGCTCGGCCAATCAGAGCCTGGTGGAAGCACTTGATTGAGAAGCCAAACTTGAAAAAATGATGGCTAATGGGGATAAGAAAGCACTACTACAGAAGGCACACAGTGCAATTATTCTCAGTCTTGGAGACAAGGTGCTGAGGCAAGTCTCTAAGAAAACAACTGCTGTTGGGGTTTGGTTAAAACTTGAAGGTTTGTACATGACCAAATCTTTAGTTAATCGTCTTTACCTAAAGCAGTCTTTGTATTCGTTTAAAATGCATGAAGATAGATCAGTATGAGAACAATTGGACTTGTTTAATAAACTGATTCTAGATCTTGAAAATATCGATGTCACCATTGATGATGAGGATCAAGCTTTGCTATTGTTGTGCTCTTTGCCTAAGAGTTACTATCATTTCAAAGAGACATTACTGTTTGGAAAGACTCTGTTTCTCTTGATGAAGTGTAGGCTACTCTGAATTCAAAGGAATTGAATGAAAGAAAGGAAAAGAAGTCCTCTACAAGTGGTGAAGGGCTGACAGCAAGAGGCAAGACCTTCAAGAAAGATATTAAATTTGATAAGAAGAAACAAAAGCTAGAAAACCAGAAGAATGGTGAAGGAAACATCTTCAAAATCAGATGTTATCACTGTAAAAAGGAGGGTCATACAAGGAAAGTTTGTCCTGAAAGGCACAAAAATGGTGGCAGTAACAATAGGAAGAAGGACTCAGGAAATGCTACAATTGTTCAAGATGATGGTTATGAATATGCAGAGGCACTGATGGTGTCTGAAAAGAATCTAAAAACTAAATGGATAATGGATTCAAGGTGTTCATGGCATATGACACCAAACAGATCATGGTTTGAACAATTTTCTGATCAAGTAGATGGGTTAGTACTCCTTAGAGATAACAAACCTTGCAAAATTGAAGGAATTGGGTCTATAAGATTCAAGTGTCATGATGGGGCTGAAAGAATTCTCACAGAGGTCAGATATGTACCTGAGCTAAAGAGAAATTTAATCTCTCTTGGTGAATTTGATAAAAGAGGGTATGCGTTCAAGGGTGAAAAAGGAATATTGAATGTATTTAAAGACTCCATGATTTTCATGAGGGGAATTATGGAGAATGACCTCTATTCTATAGATGGTGAAGTTGTAATTGCCTCTGTAGCCACTACAACCGGAAGAGTTTTATCAAAAACTGCGTTATGACACATGAGGTTGGGCCATGTAAGTGAGAAAGGGTTGATTGAATTGGCAAAACAGAAGCTACTATGTGGGGACAGAATGGAAAGATTAAAGTTCTGTGAACATTGTGTCTATGGCAAAGCCTGTAGAGCCAAATTCAATGTTGGACAGCAGAGAACAAAAGGTACCCTTGATTATGTTCATGTTGATCTTTGGGGTCCAACCAAGACTCTCTCTCATTCTGGAGCAAGGTATTTCTTGAGCATTGTGGATGACTACTCAAGGAATTTGTGGATCTACATTCAGAAAACAAAAAATGAGGCTTTTGATAACTTCAAAAGTTGGAAAACACTTGTGGAAAACCAAATAGGCAGAAAGATCAAGAGGCTTCGTACTGATAATGGTCTTGAGTTTTGCTCTGAACCTTTCAATGAGTTTTGCAAAGAGAATGACATTGCAAGGCACAAGACAGTTGCGGGCACCCCTCAACAAAATGGTTTAGCTGAAAGACTCAATAGGACCATTTTGGAGATAGTGAGATGTATGTTGTTGAGTGCAAGATTACCCAAGATTTTTTGGGCTGAAGCAGCAATGACTGTTGTATATCTCATCAACAAGTGTCCTTCAACAACTCTGAATTTTAAAACCCCTGAGGAGATTTGGTTTGGCCATCCACCGAGTCTAAAACAGCTAACGGTATTTGGCTGTGTTGCTTATGCTCATATTAGGCAAGACAAATTGGAACCTAAAGCTGTCAAGTGCATTTTTCTAGGATATCCTGAGGGAGTGAAAGGGTATAAGTTGTGGTGTTTGGAGGCTGGTTTTAAGAGGTGTTTAGTGAGTCGTGATGTTGTCTTCAATGAAGCTTAAATGGCCTACAAGACCAAGACCAAGCCCAACATGGTTCAATCCAGCATTGATCAGAGTAAGGAAACTGATTCTAAAAAATTAAATTTTGAGGTGGAGACTAAGGATAAACATGCGGAAACACAAGTTGTTAATTGGTCTCTTGATGAAGTGAAATCTGAAGAAGAGGAACAAGAAGAAGCTGACTATGTGCTAGCTCGAGATAAAATCAGAAGGGAAATAAAACAACCTAAGAGGTATGGATATGCTGATCTAATAGCATTTGCTCTGGTAGCTGCTAGTGAAGTTTTGGAGGAAGATCCAAAAACTGTTAAAGTTGTCTTAGTTAGTAAGGAGAAAGAAAAATGGCTAAGTGCCATGAATGAAGAGATTAAGTCTCTCCATGACAACCATACATGGGAATTGATTAAAAAACCACCTAGTTCTAGAGTGGTCAGTTGCAAATGGATCTTCAAGAAGAAAGAAGGCATCCAAGGAGTTGAACCAGACAAATTTAAAGCTAGACTTGTTGCTCGAGGATTCACTCAAAAGGAGGGAATTGACTTCAATGAAGTTTTCTCTCTTGTAGTGAAACACAGGTCAATCAGAATTCTTATGGCTATGGTGGCAGAATTTGATCTTGTGTTAGAAAAAATGGATGTGAAGACAACATTTTTGTATGGAAAGCTTGATGAGGTGATATTGATGAAACAACCTGAGGGGTTTGAAGTCAAAGGTAAAGAGGATTATGTTTGCAAATTAAACAAATCTCTGCATGGTTTAAAGCAATCCCCCAGGCAATGGAATAGGAGATTTAATGAATTTATGGCTCACATACAGTTTCATAGAAGTCACTATGATAATTGTGTTTACTTCAAATTTCCTTCTAAAGCTAAGTTTGTGATATTGCTATTATATGTTGATGATATTTTGATAGCAAGTAATAGCAAGAGTGAGGTTGAAAAATTGAAATCTGAGCTGAGCAGGGAATTTGAAATGAAGGATTTGGGAGCAGCCAAGAGAATATTGGGAATAGAAATCAAACGAGACAGAAAAAGGAAATTGATATATCTGTCCCAGGAGTTATATCTCAGAAAAGTTCTTGAAAGGTTTGGAATGTTAAATTCCAAACCTGTAACTACTCCTATGTCACAACAATTTAAGCTCAGTACAAGTCAAGCACCTAAGACACATGATGATATAATTTACATGGAAGATATTTCATATGCTAATGTTTTAGGGTCACTGATGTATGCTATGGTATGTACTCGCCCTGACATAGCTCATGCAGTGAGCCTAGTAAGTAGGTTCATGGAAAATCCAGGCAAAGCACATTGGCAAGCCCTGAAATGGATACTCAGATATATCAGAGGATCACTTGGAAGATTTCTAGTTTATGGTGGAGCTAGGAATAGCCAAAGAACAACTGCTATTAAAGGTTTTGTAGATTCTGATTATGCTGGCTGTTTAGATTCCAGGAAATCCCTCACAGGATTTGTATTCACTGCTTTTGGCACTGCAATTAGTTGGAAAGCTAGCTTTCAAAAGGTAGTGGCTTTATCAACCACTGAAGTTGAGTATATTGCTCTTACAGAAGCTGTGAAAAAATCTATGTGGCTTGAAGGCATTGCAAAGGAGCTGAAGATACAAAATGAAGTGATCACAGTACACTGTGACAACCAAAGTGTCATTGATTTATACAAAAATTATGTGCATCATCAGAGGACAAAGCACATTGATATTAAGCTGCATTTTGTCAGAGAAGTTATTGGTCAAGGATCAGTTATAGTCAAGAAGATTTCAACTTATCATAATCCTTCTGATATGATCACAAAGGCTCTTCCAAGCAGCAAATTTTTCCATTGTTTGGACTTAATTCAACTGAAGGGTGATTGAATCCTATTTTTGCAGCCACTGTTTTTGTTAATGTTTTGTTATTGAACCAAGGTGGAGAATTGTTGTATGTTGGTTCATTAACAACCATTAGTTAGGTTCTCTTAGACTTTACCAACTTAGTTATTTTTCTACTCTCTGTTATTCTGTTATAACATGTAATTGTTAGGTAGTTTTAAGTTGGTTAAGTTAGTTAGGCTTAACATAGTGCTTCTATTTCTTTTACTGCATAGTCTAGTTTAGAGAGAGATTCTATAACCAGAGAAAAAATTCTGCAGAGATTGAATAAAAGTGACTGCTGAGAGTTTTCTTTCTCCAGAAAAAATCACATTTCTGTGAAGTGTTTTTGTTCATCCCTTTTTCTGCATTTTGCTTATTCTTGATCATATAAGAAACTCATTCTTTTGTGAAGTGAAATCTGATCTTGGCACAACAAGGTCAATGGTTGAATCAATGGGTTATTAATTGACTCGCATTATCCGATCTTCATTAAAAAAAATTAAAATTTTATGTCCAACCTTAATTAACCAATATGACCCAACACATTTCTTCCATTGGATGTGATATGACCTAGGTCAGTGGACCATTAGTTTAACTACAAACTCATTCATGTTGCACCAAGTTTAATGTATGGTTGATTAGATAGACAACTAAACCTGACCAGACCTCCATGTTGTGATTGAACTAATCTAACAGACTGAGTCGATTTGAGTTTTAAAATACTGTCATTGTCATTTCACAGTTACTCTGTCATTATGACCATTTCACTATCATCACCACTGTCACCATCATCATTGTCATTATTTCATCCCCTCTACTATTGTCTAATCGTCATTATCAACATCACTAATCTTGTTACCTTTGTAACCATCATTATTTTATAATAGAATAAGATAAAATAAAATGATTGCCTCATTTTATTTATCTTTAATTTATAAGTTTTTTTTTTTAAAAAATAAACCCAATCTCAAAATCCAAAACTAAAAATAATTTTAATTTTTAAAAATTTCAAAACTAAAATAAAAAAATTCATTGAGGACTAAGTTAAACCACTGAGAATTAGTTTGAGAAAAATTAACAAGGAGAGAGGAGGCATGTGAATGGTGTGGACTATTTGTGTGGTGGTGGGATGAACAGTTGTTATGACACGACCTGATGTGTGGCAGGATAGGATGAGATATGCCATTTATGTCAAAGTACATAGGTTTTTTATGGGAGCGAAACGTGTGTGGACACTGACAACGCACATGAAAATAAATGCCGGATAAGAATGGACCACAAAGCGTGCTCTGTGTGTGTACCGCCTACTTCAATGCATCTATTAATGATCCAACGGCCACAAAACTCTAGAATTCATCTGAATCAGATTTTTGCATCAATCTATGTTGCGCGTCACTCCCCATATACCTGTTGCCGTCACCTTTTCTCAGATTTCTTTGCCTTTCATTTCGTGCGCACCTTTTATTTATTTATTTATATTTCTTCTGATATCATAATAAAGTATTTATTTTTAGACTAGTATATAACTAAAAATAATTATAATAATTTAACACCGATTTCAAATTTTAATTAATATTTTTTTTAAATCTTAAATAAAAATAAATTCATTTTTTAGAATATTTTTTTATTAGAATTTGTTATTACTCATAAAAAAGAGTCATTAAAAATAAAAATAAAATTAAATAAATAATAATTTAAGAATAACAGCATTAAAATTAATTATATTTATTAATATTTAAGTCTAAGACTACTTTTTTTTTTGTTAATACACAAATCCAGAGTAAATCCAATAAGAATCCTAATTATAAGACATAATTAATTAATTTGTTTATTTAAAAAGTTAGTTAGTTTAGTTGTTAATATTAAATTTATTTATAATTATAATATTTTTATAAATTTATCTTTAATTTTATTAAGAACTTGTTCATCTTTTCCGATCTTCATAGAAAAAAAAAGATAATTCATGGTATTTTATTTATTAGTTTGACATCTTGCTTCACAACTTTTCAATTTTGTAATTTTCAAATGTGTATTTTTCTACAATTTTGTACATTATTTTAGTTCTTAAAATTATCCTCTCTTTTTTTCTAACAACAGAAGATAAATAACAACAACAAAATCTTATTCCAGTATCTTTCTTTATCTTAACTATTTTATTCATATCTTAAGTGTAATATCTTTGTTAATTTCTCCATTGTATCTGATACAATGTTTATAAATTTCATACAAGTGTATAAAACTAAAAAGTTAGGAAAAATAATTTCACTAGGTTTGCTGTTAACTCCTGTCAATTTATTACACTGTTTGTGAGAGAGAAATGTCCACGTACCAGATTAAGTTTTTACATATATTGGTTGTCTGTTCAAATGTTTGTCGGCCACGTACCAGAATTCGTTGATGAATTCAATTATTTTCATAAAAGCTACGGTCCCTCGTCCATCTGTTACATATAGTGCCTTTTGTTTTTAATTTTTTTTCCTTCTATTTGGTCTTATTTTTATAACCTTCAACAAGAAAAAGTGTATTATTTTTATACTATTATTTACGATATTTAACTTCCGCATACACTTTATAACTTTCAGGTTTTGCGTGCATAGTTTTACTCGATGCATGGAATCATGTAGAGAATCAAATAGCTTCTGTGGAAGATAGAAAGATCCGGATCTTGATAAGGAGGGAGAAGCAGGAAAGAGGGGGGAAAATGGCATCGTGGCTGCAAATCCCTCTGATGACACATGGCGGACAATGGCTCCGATATCAGATATTGCGAGTTCAAAGTAAAAGGTTGTATAATAAATTAATCTAATGGTTATTAAAGATAGTGCACCTTGGACAACATAAACAAGTGGTACAATATAGAATCCATCCAGCTAGTTGTTAAGTTAATAATCATATTTCACTTTAGTTTTTTATTGTCCTTCTATAACATTTGTTACCATAGAGTATAGTCATATGTACAGTAGTAAAGTAAAACTTTGACATTTAAGTTTGATAGACACTTTTCAATCATATGTAATTTTTGTTGTCTTTTTTTTATTATTTAAGTCATCTCATTTGTATTTTGTATGTGAAATTTTCTTTAATTTCTTTATTTTCTTTTAGTATTGATCCCAAATATATAAACTTAAAAACGTAGGATATGACGTTTTTTTTCTCATTTTTACTTCCATGTGACATTTCTTAGTTCTTGCTAAAATTATAATGTCTTACTTCTACTTAAGTTGATACCCTTTAATTTTTTTTTTTAAAGTTTGTCTTCAAAGTTCAAGTTGAGAGTTAACTTCTTCCCTTGATTCATCAATCAAAACTATATCATCTGGGAAAAAATGCAACAGGGGTTAGACTTTTGTATGCCCCTATTAAGCATAACCATAATTAGATTAAACAAGGAGTTAAGACTGAACCATGAAGTAAACCTATCCTATTGGAAAATCCTTAGTCTTGCCTTTAGTCTTGCCTTTTAATGTTCTCACATTAGAAGTTAGTCCCTCATACATGTCTTTATAGTTGAATATGAGCCACATGAACAACTTTCTTTTCCTAAGTCTTCTATAACAATTCTGTTGACACTTGATCCATCATAAGTTTTTTTCAAGTCAATAAGAATCATATGTAACTCTCCATGTTTTAATGTTCTCACATTAGAAGTTAGTCCCTCATACATGTCTTTATAGTTGAATATGAGCCACACTAACAACTTTCTTTTCCTAAGTCTTCTATAACAATTCTCTTGACACTTGATCCATCATAAGTTTTTTTCAAGTCAATAAGAATCATATGTAACTCTCCATCTTTACTTTGGTACCTTTCCATCAACCTCTACAAAAGATAAAGTGCTTCAATAGTATACCTTTCAGGGATAAACCAAATTTGTTCTCTTAAATCCTTGTCTTAAATTTCTTAATTTATGCTTAATCATCTTCCCCATAGTTTCAAAATGTAACTCATAAGTTATATACCTTTGAAATTAGCACAATTCTAAACATTCCTGTTATTCACAAGGATAAAATATATTTTTAATTTCTATATTTTCATCGAATATTATTTTTAATTTCCACTGTTTTTGTATACGAATCACTACTTTTTAAATACCAAAACAATAAACTACGAAGGAGGTCTAGTATGAATATAAATTCATAATCATGCGAAGTCTTGATGGAATTATGAATAATTTTAGAAAAAAAATATAACTTTCTTAATATATTAATTTTAGAATAATGTATATTACTTTATATTAATGTGTGTGTGAGAGAGAGAGAACATGCTGCTGGCTGAGAAGCAGCATATACCCACTTCTTATCTGAGACCTCTAAGAACTACCAACAAAAGAATTAATAAATGAAATCATGACGAACTCTAAAGCAACAAACCATTCCTTCATGATACTAAAAAATCCAAATAAATTACATTACTTTCTTCATGTTCACATCTTTGAAAAAAAATACAGTTATAATGTTTGTTACAAATTGACACGTTGGTTCAAACTTTACATGAACCACATGGACCCTAAATGTCAGCATGGTCCCTGAACCAAAACTCAAATGTTGGATCGGTGTGATCACAACATCCAGGTAACTGACATCTAGCTGTGCAAAACTGACCTAGCTAACAAAAAACATCAAATGAAGCAGGATGGATGGCACAGATCTTCACCAAATAGTTATGCTTTACGAGTAATTAATCAGAGCAAGGTAAAAAAATTAAAAGAGAAAAGGAAAAAAAAAAAATGAGGCCACTGCATCCTATACTGTATGTATTCCCCAGGAATCCCTACCCATTTCTTTTCTTTGTAGTCCACAAAAGACCTGAATGTGAAATCCATCCATCACACTATTTCTATCACTCCATTACCTTCAAATTCTTTTTGCTGTGGCTGAGGTGTAAAAAATGCTATGAGAAGAGGATTTCTTCTAAGGCATGAAAGAAAGTCATTCTTGTCAATTCTTCCATCATTATCATTGTCAAATAACATAAAAAACTCATGGACCTACAAGTAACCAGTTTAAGTCAGTCAGACTACAACAAGAGTGTTAAGAATTTTAATGACAGAAACACTGGAGAGAAGAAGTGTTTACTAAATATAAATTACCTCATCCTCACTCCAATTGAGGATAGCAGGTTGGATGAAATCTCGTAACTGATTTTAAAAGGAATTGAAAAGAACATGTTAGGGATAACCCAACACAGTAAGGGCAAATAGGAAAACAAAAGTCTATAATACCTCTTGTTCAACAACATAGGTCTTTACTGCACCGCCACAGCCAGCAAAGGCTTCTTCAAAGGTTTGATCGAACCCAGGTTGGGACATAACATGGGCAGATCCATACAAGAACTGGAAGCAACATACAATTACAAACAAGTGCACAAGACATAAGAGTTGTAATCAACAAGGACATTTTGAACCTTGTATTGCAGTTTTTGGCACAAAAAACAAAATAGTAAAAATGTTGTAGTATCAATTGCTACTTCTGATCAATATAGCACAGAAACAGGGTAAATTATTGCAAATAGTTACCTGTCTGAACGTAATTGTCCCACTCTTCTCCACATCAATGAATGAAAATATCTGTAATATAATATGATAAGCATGACAATCAACAGGCAAAAAAAGCCAGCAAAATGAACTCAAGTCATGCAGGAGTTCAGGTTTTGGTAACAGAAAGAACACCGGTGGCAAAGAGGAAGTAGGATAAATTTTGCTAAGCTGAAAAAATGCAGCAAAAAGGGAAGAAAAACAGAATGCAGAAAATTTTATTTCAAAATTACAAGTATACAAATAATATTGTAGCATTCTGATAATAACTTATTATAAAATATGTCATGCATGTGGAATTAGAGAATTTAACATAAAATATAAGGATCGGAACATCAAATCTTGAGGGATTTTAATCCCACAATATTAAAGAAATTTTGAGCTATTTGATAACTAACCTTTGCAGATAGTGGGCAAGCCTTAAGTCTTAAAACCCTCAAGAAGTCATGATATTGAACACGACCACTGTAAGCAAGATACAGACTCCATCATAAAAGTGGTAAAGTTCACCAAATACAATCACATGTATAGGCCACAGTTGCTAGAAAGGAAAAGCAAAAAAAAAAAAGAAAGAAAGAAAGAAAGACTTGCACAAAAACATGGATTCAAAAACCATTATGATACTCCAATGGTTTGGCCCCAATGTGTATGAATGCAAGGATTTATAGATTTTTCACTGAGAATTTCCAGCAATCCTCATAGAAAGGAGACTGATTAGCTTGCAATAAGGCTTTTTCAATAACTCTATGAGGAGGCATTTGGTGCACATGTACCATTTACTATGGTTTTAAGGATTCCTACAGTTAGTATGACAATTGTTATTTGTTAATCATCTTACATTCTTAGGCATGTGTGATGCCCTTGTTTGACTGCAATTGGTAATCTTAAATATCTAACTTCAAGGATTACAGGCACAAACATCTAAGATTCCCATGCTAGAAAGAGCAACACATGCCCATACACCTAAGGCATCTGAGGTAAATAGGGGGAGTTGAGATGCATGCAGTAATCTCTTAAGTCACACCCATGTACCAAACATATACATCTTGTTCAAGCCTCCAATTTGAGTGAAAATGTCTCAGCACCAAGTGCCCCAATAAATGCCCAACCAAAGAAATAAATTCATGTTATATAAATGGTAACTTCCAATTTTAAAGCTGATATCCTCAATCATATTGTCCTTGCCCCAAAGAGACAAAAATATCTTTTATAGAAAATAAATAAATGTAAGAACTGGGGCAATTACAAAACTTAATCAAACCTATTATTGGGTTAACATTTATTTCAACCCCAACAGTTCATTTCCTGTGAAGAATTTGAGAGGTCTTGCATGGAATTATTTGAGGTTAGCAACAATAAGTAACAAGTATTTAAAGAATCATTTCCCACAAACAAGGTGATTTCAATATGACTAGCACGGTAACACCATCAACTGAAGTAAAAACTCAACATTGATTGTCATCAATATTATCAATTTACAATCAACTGCTTACCACCAAATATAAAAATCAATTTAACTGATGTTTCCCACTGTACTTTAGCAAAACTGGTTTGTCTAGTTATACAACATACAAGAATGTGATAATAGTACCTGGGATCAGGATTCATGGCCAAGAATTTATCCAGAAAGTCCACAGCTTCCGTGCTGCTGATATGAAATAACTGAAAGCACAAAATCTCTTTTATCCTTCCGTATACCATATGGGCAGATCAGATCAGTTAGATACAGGCTGTCATACACTAATAGTCATACTATCACCATAATATACCACAAATCACAATATAAAATATTTCTCCCCTTTCACTACATATTTCCCATAGATTAGAAGGCCCAAACATTATGCAGCCACCCTGGGTCACTTATGTCTGTCATCCATTGGCATAAGCAAAGGGTTACTGTGGCATTTGCATGTACTTCAAAAGGTTTAACCTAAATATCCTACTTAAAAAGTTAAAGAAAAAGATAATTTACAAGGGACTTGAAAATGGCAGAAAAAAAAAGGAAATGGTAAGGTCATTTGCTTTTAGGGACTCACTGATTCCACCTTGGTCATTTCAACCATAAAACTTGAGGGGTTCTCCTGAAAAAGTCAACAAGTTAAAACATCAGCAACAACAAAACTTAAATGCTAAGCATGACTTGAAATTTTCAAAGATTCTTGGCCATGTCTCCATAGTCAAGAATGATTTTCTAAGATTTAGCAAACAAATATTTTTGGTATAAAACATGAAATTTTTAGTTTAACCCAGATTGTCATTCAATAGCAAGAGAGCTGGACTCATGTATGGGGGGGATATGGATGATTTTTTGTTGAGGGCTTACCCACTCTGTGCTAAGTTGCAAACAGCTTTGGTAATGTCAATATATATCACGACGACTGATATATATTTAATTACCTTAGCAGGTTTGTGGACAGTGAGGTTGGGATGTTAATACGAAAGTACCTCTGGTACTAATTATAATATTATATAATATATACATAGTTTTGTTCATCAAAAGAAAAATAGCAAGAGAGCAGAGTGCTTCACCCTGATCACAACGCATTGAAATCATCAATCTCCAAGAAGAAAGCAGTAAATAAAAGAAACACAACTCTAAATTTGTTTACTTGTCTCTGTTTTTCTAATACATGAATCTTCTTCTACTAAAATTCCATTCGTAGCTTAATTATTGGTTTTCTTCCATTTTTGGTTGGCTTTCTTTAATATAGTTATATAGGTAGACACATATATAAGTGATTAGAGGCATACTTTTTGGATTGATAAAAGCAAAAAAAATCAAAATAAATAAATAAAAATCTTGTTATGATGTCTTGTTCCCCCTACAAGACAGTGGTTTATCACATTATTTTTACATTACATCTTATATGCCATGTTTTCACTTTAGTAGAGCTTACATACATTAGACAACAGTAACTGAGATATCAGAAAAGTGTTTAAATACGAGAAACTCCATGGATATTCAATGTCACAATTAATGTTAGTTCTACATGAAAATAATCTATAAATGCAAACCATCCTGATTTTTGATTTGCAAGTTTGAATTTGACCATTTTATATAATAAAAGGCAAAGAAATTTAAAATGCAAAAGAGCAATCACGTAACTAGGATGAAGTTATAACTGAAACCAATAATAATAATAATAAAGCACCTGTTTTGCTTCTTGTGCTTTCATATGAAGCATTATGTCTCCATAAGAATGTCCTGTCTGGACAGCATTTAGTGCAGTTGCGATAGCACGGCTAGTCTGCATTTATCCACATATTAATTCTTGAATGGTTACTATTGACACAAGGAAAGATTATATTCAACAAAACATACAGTTTATTTCTTCGTAACAAAAGACAATGATAAAAAAGATTAAAAAAAGGGGCAAAAGCACGTGATGTTTACAAAATCTTAGACAAGTTTTAATCGTTCCCTTAAATAGGTGCTACTCCAACTTTGTCATGTGTATAAATTGATTCCTAATCTTTTCTTGTCTTGCATGTCCATTCATCCTCTTCAGCAGTATCATCTCAGCTTATCACAGTTTTATGTGTTGTTAGAATGACATTGACAAACATAAACTGAGTAGAATTTTCCTGAGTTTGACAGGCACTTTGTAATACTAGTAAATAGTAATGTCTAAAGCAATCCTCCATTCCATCCACCTAAGCCTGAATCCTATGTGCAACATCCCCATTAGTCTAGCCTTCACTTTGCAAGATGTATCCTAGAGACCTAGACTCTGCAATTAGTGCTTTATAAAGTGATTTCTGGCTTGGTGTTCTATTATTTGTTGCTAATTGGCACATTACTGAAATTTCATTTTCGCACAAGATTAGGCTTTAAGTCAGATTAGTGCCTCCTTGAAATTTAGGGTGAAAAAATAATCAAGAATAATTTTATATATAATTTTTCACATCAAGTTCACCCCTGAATTTTCACCCCTTTGTAAGGGAACACCAAACTGACCCATAGAGGTAAAAGAAGATTCTCAGATTCCAGAGAGGAATCTTGAACTCAATTCATAGCAAACTTTTATATACCTATAGAGGTTTCAAGGATCAAACTATTACAATTGTTTTCTGCATTTAGCAAATTACAAGCATAAATATTCAAATCCTTTGACAACATATGAAAGATAACAAAACTAGAAAACTCACCCTCTCCCGAAAATGTACAGCAGTTTCCTTATCATCCAGGGGATAAATGACAGGAAGATATTCTACCTGTTCAATTTAAGGAAAAGTTCTAAATTACTCAAGAAAAATAAGTTTCCAGAGGTGGTGGATTCCATAAGAGAATATACCTCAAAAAAGTTGTGAAATTGAGTGAACATTCTGAACATAAGCTTTCCCAAAGAAACATTACCCCTAACAGATTTGCAAGTAAAACAGTTAGAGTGATAATTTATGCTTATAAACAGTAATGAAATGCAAGGATCTTCACAAACAAATTTCCTACCAGGATTGGTCAAAGTGTACATGAGGATAGCGTATAATTACAGGCTGGATTGGGTATCCAGGGATAAATGCACCAAGTTGGAAGGAGATAAGGTTCCTGCCATTAGTTGTTGTTCCCTCGGGAAATAATAGTACTCGAGGAAATTTATCACAAGAGGCCCTTCTCTGTTATTCAGTTCCTTGAAAGCAGATTTCTGTATCAAATAGCTTATAAAATTGATAACATGCAAATTATATCAAGTAAATTCATAGCCAAAATATCTGTTGTTCAGCCCCATTAGTTTTGAATAATTCTAGCATGTTGCTATTCAATTTCACAATCTGAAGCTAATGTCGCTTTACAACTTGTGAACTCCCACTCAACTCTGAGGTTCTCTTCCAGATTATATGTCCAACAAGACTTTTGAGAAGCAAGATTTGGAAATTTTTGCAAACTCAATTTGCAAACTTTAATCCAAACATACACTTTTCATTGCAAATTTCATACTAATAACATATTTACAACTCCTACTTGAGGCCAAGAGGAAAAAAAACAGAGAAATCACTTTGCTGTGCATGAACAAAAAACTTCTATTAGTGTGTCTTGCGCTACTCACACTTTCCTAAATCATCAAATATATTTCACGAAATTTATCTAGTGATTTTGTCAAAAAGTAGGGGGCATAAAAGAGGTAAATGTGATTAACTGGGTATCAATTGACAACCATTTCAATAATCAAAGAGTGACAATCTTTAGGACGTAGATAAAATAACAATAGACATACTAATAGAAATGTTTTACCTTTATTTCCCTAACAGCCTGCTTCCTTGATGATGGTAAGAATCTGTTAACATATATGACCTGAAAACATAAAAGCGGAAAGAAATGGAAAATGGCAATTGTTCTTATATTTTTTAATGGGCATACATAAAATGTAACCATGAAATGAAATTACCTGCATTGCTCTAATAATGGTGCCAACAAAAGGTATGGAGTCATGAGACTCAGCTGCCACAATGGTAGGAAATAATTCATAGAAATAGAAGATAGGCTCAATATAAGAAACATGGTTAGATACAATTATTGGAGCAATTTCCCTTGGTGCAGGTTTTCCTTTCCGTTTTATCCACTGATAGCTGCAATGGACAGAAGCAGACAACAATACAGAGACATTCACAATTCAGAACCAAAATAAGTTAAGGGCCTGCATGTAAATATATAAAATGAAACTGAAATCAACCTTCAAGTAAAAACAACCTAACCATCATAAGCTCCTTTCCAATGAGACAACATGAACAGGGTATCTACCTGTGGTTTGTAGTCATATAACATGCAAAGGAACTGTTTTGTTTCCTTCAATCATTCCCTAATTTACCTTTGGTTTCCAGTGTTCTCTCATAATAAAACCAATACATAATTATACACACACCCACACATAAATGAAAGACTCTATCCCATCCCCATATGCTCCCTTCCATAAATCATAACATCAAAGGAGACCTAAATATATATATATATATATATATTTCATTTCCTTTTACCTGTCCCCTTTTTTCCCTAAACAAAATAATTATCATAAATCAAGCAGAGATGCACACATAAGTTCTATAGCTAATTTGAATGAAGCCAATTCTATCATGCATTTTCTCTTACATGCACTACTCCAGAATGAAACCAAGAAGTTCACTAAATAATTACATCAGTTAGTTATCCAGCAGCTGGAATACTCAATCCTCACTCAGCTTAAAGCTTTGTCATTTTCCTCACCAACCACACTTTATGATCTTCACGCCATCCCAGTCTTTATTACACGATTCCCATCACAACATAACAAATCACCACGTCAGAGGAGCCATAATTGCAGCAAGTACCCTAATGCCACATCAACGTACTCACTGCATGTACTCTCAACCCATTGTTTTTCCCTTGCACTTACTCCAATTCAGCAAACTCAGTTTGCAAACTACTTAACTTATTTCCAAAACGCCAAAATCAGCAAATAAATCAGCTCATTTTAGCTAAATAATCATTTTCCCCAAATTACCTGTTTAAAAAATAATTCTTTTTACAAAAAAAAAAAAAAAAAACAGTTCCAACATCCAAACAAACACTTCATCATAAACCTCCCAAAAAGACATAGAATTAGTACTAACCATCCATCCCTAACTAGTATCCTCTCTCTCCTAACAGAATGTTGTTATTCACTAATTCAATAACTATCCAAAAAATAAAAAAATAAAAAACAGAAAGAAAAAAAAAACATTCACACACAAACACAATCAACTAAGATCTAAAATCAATTGAAAAATCCAAATCGAGAGAGAAAAGACGATTAAAATCGGGAAGAGTACCCAAAGGAGAAGAGAATACATCTGGCGCACAAGCGCGTGATCCACATAACCCTACACCTCCACTTGGGCATGGGATTCTCCTTGTCCTTCCACCCTGCCAGCGCCACCTTCGTCGCCACGTACCCCACCGCGAGGCAGAGCCCGAACAGCGCGAGCCGCAGCGCCGCCAGCGGCAGGCACAGCGCCGTCTTGGCCCACTCGTAGAGCCCCTCGATCGCCGGCGTGCGGTTGCGGAACGGGTCCAGGGTGGACGGTGGCGGCACGGAGAAGTCGTCGTCGTCGCAGCCGAGGGCGATGAAGGGGTTGCCGGTGGCGGATGGCGCGGCGGAGGGGTGGACGGTGACGACGATGTGGTCGGGGGAGGAGAGGAGGGGGGAGGAGAGGTCGGAGTCCGCCATTGGCCGGTGGGGCGTAGAGATACGTATAAATATACGCAGTGTAGAGTGGGGAGTGACCCGAGACGTAGCGAAAGAAGGAAGAGGGAAAAAGGGGAAAGGAACCAAAGAGAGTGACCAAGTGGTGTGTGTTATGTTTCTGATTTGCGGTGCCTTGTGTTGTATTGTTATATGTAAGATTTCTTCTTCTTCTTTTAATATTGATAAAAAGTAATAATTAATTTTTATAAAAAATTACGGGCATATATATTCTTATTTTAATATGATTTATTTCATATTAAAAATATTCAAATCAAAAGAATATGTTATGTTATATTATATTATAATTATAATAATATAATAAAGTTGTCTAGGGATTTATTATTTGATTTACTCGTTGGTTTTCTGCTTTTGTAAGTTAGAGTTTATTTATTTTTCAGATTTTTTTATGCATGTGTTTGGAACAGGTCTAATAATATGGAAGAATGAATTTTATAAAGAAGTAACAATTTTTAAAATTATATCTAATATAAATTTTATTTAATTAATAACATACTTTTACTGTAATAATGTATTAAAATTAAACGAAATTTTTAATAACAGTTTTCTATTATTATTTCCTTAGTTAGTACCTTAAAAATACGAGTTAACAATCATTTTTATATTATAATAAGTACATTTTTTATGTTTTACACTGTATTGAGTTAAAAAAATTTAATTAAAATATTTTTTCAATATTAATATTTAATATGATGATGTGTTTATGATTAATTAGTAAAATAATATTATGGTGTTTTTTTTTATAAGAAACAAGTTTGAGGGTATTTTTACACTAAAACTTATTTGTTATAACAAAGATCAAAAGTATTATTGTGTTAAGTAAATTAAATTTTAAAATAGAAGAGATATTTGACAATAAATTTATGGTTGTTTGTTTAAAGATATCGAATTAAAGTATGACGTTCTCGGTAGATAAAATATTTATAAATTAAAATTTTAAATGCTTTGAATTTTATCATTTAATTTATACTTCATTGTATGTAATATATTTTTTTAAAACTATGTTAAAAATAGTTATTTAATATAACTTGTAAAAAATGAAGTACTCGCTTCTAGAGTACGTATGTGAGCACGTGGCACCTTGGCAAGTGTCTCCTTCTTGTTAATATTGTAGTTCAATTATTTGACTTATGAAAGGGTTTTGCAGAGGAACATGATGTAGCCACTTGCCCTGTGCATGTTGCCATGGATCATGGATGTGGACGCCCAGCTTCGAACCTTTGTTTGACTTAACTGGTTTTCACATGCATTGTTAAAAAAAAAAAAAATGTAGTCTGAGAATCTGGGAACCAAAAACAATTTATATATTATTAGATTATATTATACTCAAATATATATATATATATATAAAGAGATAAAATTATATTGATATAATTTTCATAATTTTTATAACTTCATATAAATTGTGATTTTTATTAATCTAACTGTTAAATTATATTTATGTATTATTAATAACTAGAGTATATAATTTTTATAATATGTATCAAATTTTATTAAAATTGATCAACAATTAAAACGTAATTAAATAATTTATATTTTAAAATATTTATATTGTGTCAATTTAAATTTATATAAATGATTTTGAATTAATATAAAATTTGGTATATATACAAAAGTTTTTTTAATTCAATAATAAATTTTAAAAAAATATTATTCATTTAACTGTTATAAAATAATATAATAATTATTAAAATTATATCAATATAATTTGACCATCCTAATATATATATATATATATATATATGAATTTTATTGATGCCTCCTTGAATGGTAGTTAGTGACAGCAAGGTAGTTTGTTTGAAATTGCTTAATTGATAAATAGTATAAATAGTTTTTAAAGTCTAATAATTCAAACGTGTAAGTTATTGTTTGATAATTATTATAGAAAATCTAAACATTGGTATGGTTATTTTTTTCGTATAATATCCTTTCATTCTATTTTAGTTTACCAAAATAAATGGAGTTTTATGATGTATGTGAAATTATTATCTAGCGAAATGATAAAGTAAACTGACTTTTGGGAAGAATTATTTAGATCAAGCATGTGATCTGGTTTGATCTAATCGTGTTGGATATGTTTTCTTTTAGGTGTGGGGGGCGCAACAATTCAGCCTTTTGGCCACCTTTAAGAAAAAGAAAAATTAAATCATGTGTTCAAAAAACTATTGTAAAATCTGACAGTACAACATCTTATCATAAAAATAAAGTTAAGATATGTTTTTGTTTCTATAAAATTAAAAATATTTATTTTTTCCTATAAATTTTTTTAGTACGTCTTTCTAAAATTGAAGCATGTTTGTATTTAATATGCACTAAATACTAGTACATATTTAGTATAATGGGATACCTATGAAAACTAATTTCTTTTAAAAAGTTATAAATGACTCAAGTATAATTTTAATAAGACTAGATGTGACTTGGAGTATAGTTTATTGCATGTATGAAGTCCCAACTATATTAATCCCCCATGATAGTTTTTAGCTAGATTTAGTTTTTTTTTCTATACAATTTTTTCATGTTTATTTGATCAATTCCTTTTTACTTTTAAAATGTGAATTTCAAGTTTGTTATTTTTTTATCATAGATAATTTTATGACGATATCAATTGATTTTAACAAAAATATTTTCGTATCTGTACCTTTATTATTTGTTCTTTTAGAAGAAAAAAAAGACCATAATCTGTATTTATATTTGTACCAGATTATAGTAACTAAATTCATGTAACATAAGTACATAACACGAACCTATGGACCACTCACGATAAGGAATGATTATACAATTTGTGAAAAGCATTATAGCAATGCCACCTTTTTCTTTCTTTCTTTTTTACTACAAAATGCCACCTTTTTCTTAAATTACACAATATACTCTGAAAATGACACTTGACAATCCAAATTTAGGGAATTAACCTCAAATTAGAGTGAAAATTTTAGCTCCGAAGGTTTTATCTTTTCAACGCACATGATCAACGAGACAACGATAAGAGCTTTTTCATAAACTCAAATGCAACACTTAATTTGCATAGCTTCCTCATATTCATACAAGATGTTGCATGAATTAGCGTAATCTTACCCCCGCTCTGATCTAATTTGCCAGTAGCTTGCTTTGCGTGAGTAATGCATCTTGAGAAGTAAGTTCAATAAAACTTTTATTGGTATGCATGTAGACCCTATCATGAAAAATGACATGATCATTCACCGTTGTATTTTCAATAAGTTTCATGGCTTCATTAGGAGTTTTCAACTTAATCTTTTCACCAGCAGAAACAACTAGGAGTTGCTTCGAATGAGGTTGTAAGTCATCAATAAAGATATGCAACTGTTTCAATGAGTGACTCGTCAAGAACCGGTGAAATGAAGAAATCTCAGTCTTGCCTTGAGTAGTATTGGATTCCGAAAAATATTTCTTCAATAACTTCTTAACAAGCTCTTCCCAGATTCTCAAACTATTTCCCTTAAATGAGTGAAGTCAACTTTTTGCTTCACCGGCAAGGAAAAAAGAGAATAGGTTAAGACGGATAGTACCTTTCGAAACACTTGCAATCTTGATTGTATTACATATTTCTATGTAAGTAGCCAAATAAGCATAAGGATCTTCATTGGGTAGACCTTGGAAAAGGTTGCTCTAAATCAACTGTATGAGAGAATGTGGATATGAAATGTTGGTCACTTGTACATCTGCCGCACAATACCAGTGAAATATTGTGGTCTTGAGGAACTAGAGTAGTCCTCCAATGTCACAGTCTCTGTGGCCCATCTACAGCCATTGAATGCTCTTCAAAGCATAGCTTAAAAACTTGGTTCGACCGGGACCCGGTGGTATAACCGAACCAGTTTGGTTATTGGATCGGCCATGCATCTAACCCTGGATAACTCGGCTAGACCCGACCAGTTCAAGGTAAACCCGACGACTTGGGCCGATTTTAAAAACCCATTTTGCGTAAAAGAAAAACAAAAAAAATGCTCTAAAAATAACCCGGGACTTGTGTAATTGTGTTATTGAATTATTATTTGTAGACTTGTGTTATCAACTTTAATACTTCAATTGTTATTTTGGATTTTGGAGTATAAATGAACTTTTCTTAATCAAATAATGTTAGTTATATACTTATATATAATAGACACATATAATTTTGAATTTTTTTAATATATACCAGATCAAACTAGGCCAATTACTAGCCCACCGGTTGGACCATTGATCCGCTGACCCACTATCTCAACCGGGTCAATGACTGGATTAGGTTTCATAACTTTGCTTCAAAGATAAGAAAATGAATGGATATAGTCGGCTCCTCTAAATCAAATGGAAATGTAGAGGATGAGGCAGAGGATGAGACTCCTTTATCTCCTTGATTGGCCTGCCTTTCTTGTTGCTCTCTTCTCTTCCTTAAGGTATTGTTCTTCCTACAGGTTGCCTCAATCTCCAGGTTTAATGGGACACAGTCTACCTCAAAAGTTTTACCTCACATACAAGAAAGAAAACAACTCCAGAACAAGTTATCAAAGTCAAAAAATTAAATGTATTAACATAATTAAGATAAAGAATCAAAGAATAAAGAATAATTGCTTAAAATCAGAATATATTCAACTACTTAGTTCAAGGAGCAAAGTCCTCGACAACGGCGCCAAAAATCTTTTGACTCCTTGACAAGTGTACTAATTCGTATAAGTAGTAATAAAACAATAAGACCGAGTATTAAGTCCACATTGTACTTAAAGTTATATATATATATAATGTTTAAGCAATTTGTGATTCAAATCAAATTTTGTTCATTGATTAAGTACAAATATAAATTAATGTAAATTAACTGCAAAGCAAGGAACATGAAAGAGTAAGTGTTGACTCCTTAACAAGCATACCAAGTTGCACAAGTAGTGTAAAACAGTAAGATCGAATATCAAATTCCATAGGGAATATGCTTGTACTCAGAGTTGTGTGTGTGTGTGTGTGTGTAATTGTTAAGTAATTAGTGATTCAAATCGAATCTTGTTCATTGATTAACTGCAAGTAAAAACTAAAATGAGTTAACCACAAAGTAAGGAACATAAAAGGTTAAGGAAACAAATGCTCGGAGTTGTGAAATGGTGTTGATGATGAGTTAAGGAACGTGTTGGGGGCTCCCCTTGCTAGAACTACTCTTGATGTAATCTTAACAAATTTTTCTCTTTTAACATTAATGTGATTATTACCCGCATCTATTAGTTTATTTTAACCAAGATCCCTCGAGTGAAAAAATCTAAATCACTTAATATCGCTCCCAATCCCTTGGCAATTGATTACTAAATGATTAGCATTAAGAGCATAGATGCATGAAAAGGCTAAAGAAGATCATTCTATCCCTAGATATGACTCACTTTAGATATTTTTCTCAAGTTCTTAGAATACAAACATTTTTCAATATTTATATCCTAAAATAGTACATAAAGATGGATGATCAAACCATAAATACGTGAATAAGCACAGGGATGAATAACAATAACAACATTATATTAAAAGATAGTTTAGAATCATTACATCAAAGAGACTTTGGTTTGTAGAGCTCCCAACAACGGGTGGTTGTAGCCTCTCATTGTCATGAGAGATTTGAAAATATAAAAGTGGAATGAAAGGGAGGCAAATGGAAGAGAAATGGATTGAAACGGATCGGCTATAGCTCCGAAAATGGATTTTCCTTGCATTAGCTTTTTTTGTTTTCCTTTGTTTTTTCGTTCCTCTGCTTCTTTTTCATCATCGTTAAGGAAACAATTGTTTCCTTTCTTTTATATACTTTACCAATTGATTGACCAAATAGAACTTTCTTGTGCGCTTAGCGCGATACTCGCACTAAGCGCGCATGTCCAGTAGGATCAAGTGGCCATGCGCTAAGCGCAGGATGCCGCTTAGCACACTTGCTCGTGACAACTGTCTTCCAATGTGGCTTCTTGTGCTAAGCGGCTTGTTTGGGCTGAGCGCGACACTTCAGTTCATCAATCCTCTTTTAGGCCTTTGCTACAACTCTACACAAAATACAACAAGAATTACTCTAAAATTATTAACTTTAGCATCTTCTGAACAAAGACTCAGAAGAAGCTAAGTTCCTATTGTTTTCATACAAATAAGCAATAAAAGATAAGAAAATGAGATAATTGTTATGTGATTTTAGTATACCAATAACGTATGCATAACACTTATCAGTAAGAAAACAAATGCTTGGAATTGTAAGATGGTGTTGGTGATGAGTTATGGAACGTGTTGGGGGCTTTGCTTACTAGAACTACTCTTGATGCAATCGTAATTGATTTTTCTCTTTTTTAACATGAATATGATTATTACCCGCATATACTAACTTACTTTAACCATGATCCCTTAAGTGAGAGAGTTAAAATCACTCAATATCGCTTGTAATCTTTGTTGTGTTCTTACAATCTTTTATAGGAACGAGTAATTTTATTTTTCATATGGTGTAGAATTGGAGCATTTCATGCTATGAGGAAAGTCATAATCACTGTGGCCTGAGGTGGAAATGATGGACCATATATGGCAAGTGTCTCAAATACTGCGCCATGGATTGTAACAGTGGCAGCTAGTGGCATTGATAGGGATTTCCGGAGCACATACTATTGAGTTGGGGAGTGGAAATAATGTTAGTGTAGGTTCTGTAACTTTGGCACTCACATATATATTCTACATAACCAGAGCAACTTTACCATATATTAAAATGAAAACACTAGTATTCACAACTAACCAACCAAACATAGAGCAAATATTGCCATTGAATTCAATTATGTGAATGTAAAAGAGCTTTCATGATTATTGTTTCTGTATGAGAACTAAGAAGTTTCTGTAATTATGATAGACATCAAGGTGAGCCATGATGTATCTAGCTCAATATATAAGGTGAGTCTACATTGTTATAAGCTGCAAGCATGTACAAGTTATTGACACATACCTTATAGTCATTTTTATTTCAACCGTGAAGACTATTTCATAACAGGTCACATGAATGCATGCAACTTGTGGTACTATTACTATATGTCTATATCCAAGACCAAATAATGTAGTTTGCACGCACACAAAATATTCATCTCAATACTTCCAAACTAGCCACTGATGTTAGATTGGTTATTAATGAAAGGCTAAATTAATTTACTTTTGGTCTCCCGTTTTTGGGTTTGGTCTCGTAGTTTAATTTTCTTTACTTTGGTTCCTTAAAGAGTCCATGTTAAATTAAGTTGGTTTTTTTGTCAATTTATTAGATTAACTTGATTAATTTTTGGAAGTTAAGAGACTAAATTGAAAAAAAAATAATACATTTTAGTCTAAATAAAATCATATGACCAACCTTACGCTTACTGGAATTCACTATATATTCCTACACATCCAACTCTGGGTGTAATGCAGGGGGGAGCACTGAGCACCTTCAATCCAAAACAAAAACAGTACCCCCTTGTTGATGGGATTGATGCGGCCCGAAGCCCTGGAAGCAAGGAAAATGCTAAGTAATTTTCTTTTTGTTTCTTTGACAGCACCTAGTCAAGCTTTTAATATTAACAAAGAACATTTCAATGCATTGATAGATTCTGCTATGAAGACTCCTTGGAGCCAAAAAAGTTGAAAGGAAAACTTGTATACTGTAGATTAAGTACTTGGGGGCAGTGAAGCTGTTGTGGAATCAATTGGAGGCATTGGTACTATAATAGAAAGTGAGAAAGTTTTAGAAATTGCCCAAATATTCATGGCTCCGGCTATCATTGTGAATAGTAGGATAGGTCAAATTATTACCAATTATACACAGTCCACAAGGTATGACAAGATGCCATTGATTGCTCTCTGAATGACCTAAGGTTGATATTTGGTTAATTATTTTTTTTCTTTAACAAGCTTATTATAAATGAATCTTTGTTACAATACTTTTCTACTTAATTATCCCATGATATCTTCTATTTTAATTTCTTGTTAAACTAAGATCACCGTCAGCAGTAATGCATAAGAGCCATGAAGTAAAAATTCAAGCTCCATTTGCTGCTTCATTTTCATCTAGGGGTCCAAATCCAGGATCTCAACATATTCTCAAGGTACCAGTACCAGTCTACCAGAAACTGCAAAATTTCCTCCATTATTTAGTTAGTGGACTTATTTCTAATCTGCTTGTAAATTGACCATCAAGCTAGTATTTAGGAACTAAGTGAGTTTTATAATCTATTTGATGCAGCCTGATGTTGCAGCTCCTGGCATTAACATCTTGGCATCTTATACACCCAAGAAGTCAATTACTGGTCAGAAAGGGGATACCCGATTTTTAGAATTTGCACTTATGTCTGGAACTACTATGTCATGTCCTCATGTTGCTGGAGTAGCAGCATATGTGAAGTCATTTCACCCAAAATTTCCTGCGGCAATCAGATCAGCCATTATTACCACAGGTGAAATTTAAAGCCTATTTCCACTTTTTTTATTTGTTTTATTTCATCATATGCAAAATCTGAAGCCTCTGTGCATCAAAGTCAGAACTTCATATCTTGTAGAGTAAATAGTATATGCTATATGCACTCGTGTAAAAGACTTGTTATCCAATAACAAATTAGTATAGATAATAAATTTATTAACTTTTACAATAATTATTTTAAAAAATATATCAACAAAGATTTCTGATTAGTTGATAATGTAGTTTTTTTACATATTGGCAATACATAAAAATTAAACTCTAACTCTATACTGACAATACATAATATAAATTTTTTATTAGTCCATGTACTTTTTTGTTAGGATTAAATATATTTTTGGTCCTGATATATATTTGTTTTTGACATTTGGTCTCTAATAAATTTTTGCTACGAGATGGGTGTTTAATATTTGAAAACTTTTGTTCGAGATCCTTACTGTTAGTCGGAATCCGTTATTTGCTTACGTGACCATTAATCGGACATATAGTTGGAATCCGTTATCTCTTTTTCCCACTTTGTCTTCAATCATCAATCCCACTCACCAATAGCTCGCGCATAATCGTTGAGATGACACCACCGTAACCACCACAACGACGCCATCAAAGGAAGCACACAGCGAAACCATTGCAATGGCAACGATGAAACAACTAGCAAGTTGCCGCCGGCTCCTTCCAAACCCTCACCCTTGAACCTCACAAACCCTTCCACCTCTGCAAAAAGCTTTAGAAAAATGACATTGTCGAAACTCTAAATGAATTCACCAAGAATTCCAATCCCAATACCAATTGCCCCGACCTCATTGTCGTTCTCTTCCACCCACACCATGTGGAGATTCACCTTATCGCACAGGGAGTTGCCACGCACTGCACCAAGATCAAACCCTCTTCAAACTCTAGATACTCCATGTTTTTCCGACAGGTGTTTGCGACATTTGTGCAGCGCATGGAGGTGCCATTAATTTGTGATGTACAAGCTTTGACAGTTTCTTCATGAGTGACGGAGTGGGCCAAAGCCAATTTGTTCTCCAAAAGTCACAATCGAGAACCAAAACAAGGCAACAGAGAACGAACCGTGACGAACGAGGAGAAGTTAACGATGAGGAGCAAGATCTCGTCGACCTTGGGTCTGAAGACAGAGATTTGAGAGTTCGCATTGGAGAGCGAGAGTCTCATATCGCACGACGACAACTGAATGTTGCTGATGTTGTTGTTGTAGAAGAACTTGTCCTTTGGAGCGAACATGATTCTAAATGTGAATTTGTTGAATCTTTGCACTCGCGTGCTTGAGCACAACGTGAATACTCAATTGTCGTTGTCGACGTCTGTTGGAAGCACTGCCGCTAGAACCACCATTGTGATTGTCGCCACTAGAACTCTGATAACCTCCATGAAAGAATATTCTAGAAGGTTTTTCCAAACCCATGCAGAGTCACAGAGTGCGGTAAAGTGCGAATTTCAGAGGTAATGTCGTTTAACGTTAAACGATTTTTTTTAAAAAAAATTCCTACGTGTAATCTCATTTAGACAAATATTACATGTGACACCACATGTCGCATGCATACGTGTTCGATTAACATTCACGTAAGTAGATAATAGATTCTAACTAACGGTAAGGATCTCGGACAAAAGTTTTCAAATATTAGGAACCCATCTCGAAGCAAAAATTTATTAAGGACCAAATATCAAAAACATGTATATATCAAGGACTAAAAACATATTAAGCCTAAACCAATGAGCCATAGAGTTAATAAGAAGGTAGAATTTGCATATAGTGCTGGTCAAGTGCACCCTACAAGAGCTCTGAGCCCTAGTTCAATCTATGACATGGATAACTTTGCATATATCCATTTCTTATGCCATGAGGGCTATAATGGTTCCTCTCTATCAATGTTAGTTGGCTCTCCTGTGAACTACACCTATTTGCTTCCAGGGCTTGGCCATGAGGCTATCAACTATCCCACCATGCAACTAAGTGTGCAAAACAACACAAGCACAATAATAGGAGTTTTAAGAGTTACCAATGTTGGTCCTACTCCAACCATCTTCAATGCCACCATCAAATCTCTCAAAGGAGTAGAAATCACAGTGAAGCCTACTAGCCTCATTTTCTCTCACACTCCACAAAAGAAGAGCTTCAAGGTAGTGGTGAAAGCAAAACCTATGGCAAGCATGGAAATTATGTCAGGTTCTCTTATTTGGAGAAGCCTACGTTACCTTGTTAGAAGCCCCATAGTTATATATAGTCCATTAGGTTATTGTTAGCAGTTGCCAAAATCAGGCATGTAGCATTCATACTTCATTGCTTGCATGCTAAGATATATGGCATTTCTTGTGTTTAATGTTCACATTTTGTTAATCATATGGATGTGATTATTATTCTTGGACCCTACAAAGTTTATTATGCCTATGCAAGCATCAAGCGTGAAGTCTTAGTTATGATCTTAAAGAAGCTTCATCTTAGATGCTTTACTCTTATGAGATCAGGGCAGGGCATTGGAGAATTGAAATCTTGCAATCTCAATGGTGTGAATTTAATGATCGCATGGAGAAGGATAATACTCTATTTAAGTATACAAATTAATTTTTACTAAGTTAAAGAAATACGCGAAATAATTATAAATTATGTTAAGGTTCAAACTTATATCCCGGTAGGACATAATTTGAATGTTGATGTAAAGACTTTATTAGTTTATAAATATTATGAGTTTTGAAACATGTCATTGTCTTAATAAGTTTTAGGATCTAATTTATTTATTTATTTTTATTTAGATCACAAGTATCTTAACTAGATATAATCCTAATCCTATTTGAGCACGATTGATTCATTATGGACAGAAAAATTATTCTTTCAAAGTATTTAATCACAATTGTTGGAGTAGAATCAAAGATTATTACGGGGTCAGGTGAATAACTTCACATGATTCAAGTGCTAGGCAATACCTAATTTTTTTTTTCCCTAAAAAACTCATGTTAAAAATATATTTAAAATTGCAATAAAAGTATGAAAAAAAATATATTTTTGCCAACTAAATTTTTTGACATCTTGAGAGAAAGAAAAAGAAGAAAGAAAAATATAAGAATGATACATGAAAAGACAATAAAAAAAGATTATCAATTAAGTGTTTAGAATTCATGGGTGTCAAAAAATTAACACTAAGTATATCAATAAGTAACCTTTTATAATAAAAGAAGTTTATTTTTAGTCTTTTAACTAACATAAGTAAACAACTCATTCACCGTTTGACTTCGTGTTTCTACTTACTATTTTCGCGCGCATTCGATCTTATCAGTACTATTAGAAACCGTGTTTCTTGAACTTTCAAGTCCTAGTCGTACCCGGCATCCACGTCGATATTCACATGGGTTAAAACCAAAATGCTAATTAAAAAAAAAAAACAAAAACAAAATGCTAGTTGGTATAGAAATTATTCTACGAAACACTATTTTCTTTAATTGGAAACTGTGCTTCTTGAAGTCCTAGTAGTTTACGGCATCCACGTCTATATCCACATGGGTTAAAACCAAAATTCTAATTAATAAAAAAACCAAAATTCTAATTAATAAAAAAACCAAAATGCTAGTTGGTATAGAAATTATTCTACGAAATCTGCCACACGAAATTACGTGATTGATTTCTGCTTCACTGTTTTTAATTTTTAAATTATTTAACTTATTAATAAACTAAAAAACCCATTTCTCTGCATTCGTATAAATCGTATATAGGTAATAAATTCTTCATACTATTTAGTACTAATTGAAAAATGTTAACAATGTTATATCACGTTCTTTTATAGAGTTTGCATATTTTTTTATAAAAGATAATTTAACACAATTTTATATACAAATCCTGAATTCGAAATTTATTATTGAGCTAAAACAATTCCACACTAAATGTTTCGTAATAAATTTAGATGAATAAAATAAAAATAAAAGACTCACGTCCATTATTTAGAATAAATTTAAGCATATAATTAAGATATCATATACTCTTTTGTTAAATAAGATGTGAGACATAAAAAACAAATTTATAATTCCTAATAAATTTGAATCAATAATAATATAGAATGTATTAAAAAAAGAAAAATACTAACCCACTCTTTCTTTCTAATACTCTATTATTGATGGAAGTTTTTTAAAAATTATTAATTTTAGTGGGTCTCACATCTAAATTAGAAAAGAATAGTTAAATAAGAAGTAATACCTATAAAAATTAATAATTTTTAATAAATTTTAGTTAATCATAAGTGTATTAGAAGTATTTCTCTTAAAAAATATCTTTAAAATGTTATTAATTAGTGTTTCTCTAATTAAGAATGCTACACAAATGAGTTAAAAAACTAAAGTAAATGATCAATTTAGTCTCTAAATCTATATTTATTATCATTTTAGTTTCTAAAATTAACAATAATTTAAATAAGCCTCTGACATTTTTTAAAAAATTATTTAAGTCTTTAACATCTGTATCCCTTCAACATGAGTCAATCCTGTCTTCATACTTTAATCGCTTGCACTTACGCACTGAGAATTGAGGGACTGTGTAACATAAATATTCCTGTGAGGATCTATCATGAATATTCCTGTGAGGATCTATCATGTTTAACTTATATGTTGCTTCGAGATCTCATGCACATCATTAACGGTTACTATTGCTTATGGGTTAAGGGTATAAAAATCCTCACGAGAATATCAGATTGGTTAGTTAGTGTAGAACATTAACCTTTATTTATTATTTTGGTCCTCAAAGTTACGTTATTTCTAAATTAAAAATACGAATGTGAAACGAGAAGATGAAGCCACGACCCACGAAGGCCGCAATGACCCACATGTAATGTCCATGCATACTAGTGGCTTTTTTCACCATATCATGCTATGCTATATAAATAATACAATTTATCACATATCTCTATCTCTCTCTCTCTTCATATGAATGCAAACATGGCATCTTCACCAACCTTAATACCCTTTCTCCTCATCTTCTTCCTCTTCCACTTCCACCGTTCCTCCTCCCTCCCCCTCTCCGTGGAGAACCCCGAAGATGACGTCATAGTCTCGTCGCCGAAGGGAACCTTCACCGCAGGGTTCAGCCCCGTGGGGGAGAACGCGTACTCCTTCGCGATATGGTTCTCTACGCAAGCGACGACGAAGACCGTTGTGTGGATGGCGAACCGCGATCAACCGGTTAACGGGAAACGGTCCACGCTTTCGCTCCTCAAGACGGGGAACCTCGTTTTAACCGACGCGGGACAGTTCGATGTCTGGTCCACCAACACGCTCTCCTCGAAGACGCTTGAGCTGCATTTGTTCGACACCGGCAACCTCGTACTCCGCGAGCAGAGTAATCAAAGCGCGGTTCTGTGGCAGAGCTTCGGTTTTCCCACGGATACCCTCCTTCCTGGCCAGATTTTCACTAGGTATGTACTATGAGTCATTTCCATTTTTCATTAATCAAATTGATATTTTAGTCAACAATTTTATCAATATATGCTATCTAATACACTACTACTATATATCTTGTTGTTAAAATTAATAAAATCCCTAAATTTTATATAATTTGTCCAAAAGAATGCGTTCTAAAGTTTGTTAGTAGCAGTCCTCGTGCTTGATATATAGTATTTAAATGCATGGTCAAATTTAGTTTTCAAAATTATACAAAAGTTGCACTTTATCAATCGATCATTGAATATCGATTGCTTTATTTTTTGTACTTTAAGGGCGTTAGTATGATTTTTTATTTTGAAGAAACGTACGATTGGGAATGAATTATATAATTGTTAGTCAAATTTAAAGATTAAATTAATTGAAATGATAATATTAGGAGTAAATTGACCGATTTCATGGACCAATCCTTAATTTTAAGGACTACTCTTTATTATATTTAAAATTAAAAAATATCATTTTCAATATTAAATATATTAAAAAAAATTATTTTAGAATTTAATTTTGGTGTACCATGCATTTTTTTGGATATATCATAAAAATCAATCAATAAATTTATGACATTACTCTTAGTAGTACATAATTTTCAATCTCTTTCAAAGTATTTGTCGGCATTCATGGATTCCATGGGCTCCTATCATGCGCAAAAATAAATTATATTTTAATTAAATTCTTTATTTTTATAAGATCCCACTTTTCTAAAGTAAATAATTCACTATATCAATTATTGATAAGAAAATCTATGTTATGTAGAACATCTCTAATATGCGTTTTCACACTTTGATCCTTATCTTCCATATAAGATCTAATATTAGTAAGATCTGATGTGGAGCAAGATAATTGATATGGAGATATGTTCTTCTAAAAAAAAAACAAGCAAGATCTGCATACAGATCCAAAGAATGATGTTTTATGCCACTCTCTACAAAACTAAAAAACTAAAAAGATTATTAATTAGTTTTAGTTATTTTAAAATAAATTCTAAAAAAAATATAGAAGGTAAGTGAATGTGAAACTTATAAAAAATGGTTTAAGATGATAAGTTTGATATTTTATTATCAGAACAAAAATTTTAAAAAAATCTTCAGAGATATATAATATTGTGAGTCCACCAAAAAATTGGCTAAAATCACAATTTAATCTTGCATTGCACATGCTCTTATACTTTGTATAAAAAAATGTTATTTATACGTTTATAACTAATCTGATTCGTTTATATCCTCATCAATGAAAGTGAGATTAATTACTTTAGCTGACATTAATAACTTAAATAGGAGTAACTGTTAATCAATGGATTTACATTTTTATAATTTCAAAACTAAATTAATTTGCACGAGTAAACTTTGTGGTCAAATTTAATGGTTACCGCTCAGGTTCACGAAGCTTGTTTCCTCAAGAAGTGAGGGCAACCATTCCTCTGGTTTTTACAACCTCTACTTCGACAACGACAACGTTTTCCGTATTCTCTACGATGGTCCTCAAGTTTCAAGCGTTTACTGGCCAGATCCTTGGCTTGTCAGCGACAACGTTGGTTTTGGCAACGGAAGAAGCACATACAACAGTAGCAGAGTTGCAGTGTTAGACAACTTGGGCGAATTCAGTGCTTCAGATCATTTCAGTTTCAAGACAATTGATTATGGTTTACTCCTCCAACGAAGATTGACCCTTGATCACGATGGCAATGTTCGTGTCTATAGCAGAAAAAACGGTGAAGAGAATTGGTCCATAACAGGGCAATTCAAGTCACAACCTTGTTTCATTCATGGAATTTGTGGACCCAATAGTATATGCAGTCATGAACAAGTAATTGGTAGAAAGTGTTCGTGTCTTGAAGGGTATAGTTGGATTGATAGCCAAGATTGGACTTTAGGTTGCAAGCCGAATTTCCAACCTACTTGTGACAACAAGACAGAATATCGCTTTGTACCCTATTATGAAGTGGATTTCTATGGATACGACTATGGTTCATCTTTTTCAAATTACACTTATAAACAATGTGAGAAATTGTGCTCGGGATTGTGCGAGTGCATGGGGTTTCAGTACTCCTTTGCGAGGGAAAATGGTCTCTTTTGGTGTTACCCCAAGAGACAGTTGCTAAACGGACATCATTCGCCCGGTTTCACCGGACAAATCTTCCTTCGTTTGCCGAAGAATGATGTTCAAGAGAATCGGGTTCAAAACAGCGATGACTTGGCTTGTTCGAGAAATGCAGAAAAAGTACTAGAAAGACCTTACGTGAAGGGCAAGGAAAACGGGTCGGTGAAGTTCATGCTTTGGTTTGCAATTGGATTGGGAGGTTTTGAGGTTTTGTGCATTTTTATGGTGTGGTGTTTTCTATTTAGGAGTAGTAATCATTTGGTTAGTGCAGATCAACAAGGGTATGTTCTTGCAGCAGCTACTGGGTTCAGAAGATACACTTACTCTGAACTGAAACAAGCCACAAAGGGTTTCAGCGAAGAGATTGGAAGGGGTGCTGGAGGGACAGTGTACAAGGGCGTGTTATCAGATAAACGCATTGCAGCAATTAAAAAATTGCACGAATTTGCAGACCAAGGAGAGAGTGAGTTTCTTACTGAAGTGAGCATCATTGGAAGGCTCAACCACATGAACTTAATTGGCATGTGGGGGTATTGTGTAGAAGGAAAGCATAGGATGTTGGTTTATGAGTACATGGAAAATGGCTCTTTGGCACATAATCTTCCATCAAATGCACTTGATTGGAGCAAGAGGTACAACATTGCTGTGGGAATGGCAAAGGGTTTGGCCTATTTACATGAAGAGTGCTTGGAGTGGATCTTGCATTGTGATATAAAGCCTCAAAACATACTTCTTGACTCTGATTACCAACCCAAGGTGGCTGATTTTGGCTTGTCCAAGCCATTGAATAGAAACAATGTCAACAACTCAAGCTTCTCTAGGATAAGAGGGACAAGGGGTTACATGGCACCGGAATGGGTTTTCAACTTGCAAATCACTTCTAAGGTGGATGTTTATAGCTATGGAATTGTTGTGTTGGAGATGATAACTGGGAGGAGTCCAATGATTGGTGTCCAAGTCACTGAATTAGGAGCTGATCAATCTCATAATGAGAGGTTGGCAACATGGGTGAGGGAGAGAAGGAGAAAGGCAAGAGAAGGGGAATGTTGGGTGGAACAAATTGTTGACCCTACTTTGGGATCAGATTATGATGTGGAGCAGATGGAGATATTGACAACAGTGGCTTTGGAATGTGTGGAGGAAGAGAAAGATGTGAGACCTAGCATGAGTCAAGTCGTTGAGAGGCTCCAAAGTCATGATTCTTGAACCTGATTCTTAATCTCTTGTGCATGTCACTTTCTTGTTTATCATTGTCTATTGCTAGCCTCTAGATATTTTCATCAGTTTAGATAATTAAGGAGTGTTTATATTTCTCATGTTGAGCAGTAGAGTTAAATTAATAAGTGTTTGTTTAGATTCACATGTACTTAATGTAAATCCATCTTGAAGTTAAGTACTCCCCAAGCCCCAAGCCCAAATACAACACGGTTTTTTTCTTTCCACTTAGCTTGTGTTTTTTAATTTATTAATTGTTTAATTAACCTATCTTTGTGTAATTACTCTGTTCTCCAAATGATTACTAGCTGGTATTGCAATTAACAATCAGGTTTGCTAATAAGATGGGAGATGCCATCACAATTTTGGACGTAGTTTTTAACCTCAATGGGTATTTGGATCAATTTATTTTTAATTTGTAATTATGTTTCTAGTATTATTTATAAAACAAAAAACAACTTAATCTTAAAAGAAAAAAGTATCTTAATTAACGCGGCTGTATTAACTTTCCATTCAAATGATGTAAACCAACTTTGTTATGGTATATTTGTACACAAAAAAAGGCGTGCATGATGCATGGTTAGATTACACTGACATAATTATTAATTTATACTACTAATAATTAAAAAGTAGGAATAAAGTTCTGAAATGTTGCTGCCATAGTTGACACAGGTAGCAGCCGACACAATTGAATTGCGGGATGAGAAAGCCGGTGTAGTATTTCACACGACAAAATAATGCATATATACAACAATTATACCATTTCCGTTAAATTGAAATTAAAAATTATAATGAAAATAAAAATTTAAAAAATCATCCTCTTCCTAATTCACACCACTCGAGTGAAGATGGCACCGAAGTTCGATCCCTCAGGTGGTGGACGTGTTTGTCCGATTAACCGGCGGCGAGGTGTTCGCCGATCTGATGGTATCAGTATCAATATTTGTTTAAGGAGATTTTTCTCGAATATGTGGTTGGTGTGCTACAAGCTCTGTTGGAATGTGAATAGGTTGGTGTGGGTACCTGTTATTGCAATTAAAACAGCACACTTCAAAAGCCAATTGTTCAGAATAAGAGACTGGATTTTTATGTTTTGTTGACTATCAAATCATTTTATTGGTCTTTGGTTTTGGATTGGGCTGCAATGTCTTTAATGGTGCCAAGAGTGGGTTGTAAGTATTCTTTTTGTGCGTCATTTTGTGATTTGCAGTGGATTTAAAGACACTGCAATGTCTTTTTGTCCGTAGATGCTGTGAAGGAAAAATCCAAGACAGAAATGTTTTTGAGGTTCATAAATAAATAAGTGACGGTTAAGATCGAACTGCCAATTTTTTAAATTTTTATTTATAAATAGATAATAAACATAGTGGTGGTTAAAAATCCCCACTACTTGTAAAATTAAACAGTTAAAACTTAAACCTTGACGGCGTCAACTCCAATTGTACATAAATGATATAATTGTTGCGATTTAAACAATTAAGAGACGTGCGTGTCTTGTGCAACGTAGGCAACAGAAATAAAATTAACATGTTTCTTAAAAGGGGCTTGGTCATGCTGATAGCTGTATCATTTTCTGAGAGAGGCTTTGGTCATGCTGATATCTGTGTCATGTTTCTTAGATGTGTTAATATATAGTGAGGCTTTAGAAAGAAAGGACAGTTAAAATAAAATTTTCAAGGCGACATGTTAAAATGTTCAATTGTCCATCATGAAAAAAACTCTTGTATGTTATTAGTGCAGTTGAGTTTGGTATGCAATATCTTAACCATATCTTTATTCTGAAACCAAGTGACATTTTTTAAAAGCATAAGGCAATTATGCAAGAGGGTTACCATGTGCTTAATATTTTGTGTCATATATGCTCGTTTTCTAACGAAATACTGCAGAAGCTAGAAATTGTAGCATTTGGTTGATGCACGACAATTTTAAGCATTGAAGCAGACATGTACTTAGTCTCGCACCTGCTTAAACGAGAATCCTAAAACAAGCCTAAAAAAATTAGAGAAGTAATTCATGTCACATCTTATTACTAGGTTCAACCTATTCTATGGATGAAATCCTTATTTCCACAGTGATTATAAACAAATAAGATCAAGAAAGTGTCAAATACAATATAGAAAAAATTGCAAATTACCATCAATAAGGCTTCCACCTCATAATTCTATAATTTTGTCCCCCACGCTGCACATAAACAAAATCAAGCTGAGGGACGATCTTGCAAAGGATGTCATCTACATGCTTGGAATACCATATCCTCCATCTCTTCCAAAAAATAAGGGGAAAGATGAAAATTCCAAAACCAAAAATCATCCCCAACTCTACACTTAAGAAATTCCATTCAATTGAACCCCCTTTATGAGAATCAAGTGTTTCAGATGCTGGTGGTGACAACCCTTGCCCTCCTTCACCATCACAATTTGGGGTCAATGGAGGTCCACATAACCCTTCATTCCCTATAAATGAATCAGCCTCAAATGTCTGAATTTGTGTACCTGTTGGTATTTTCCCCACCAAATGATTATAAGAGATGTTCATGACAGCAAGAAATGATAACTTTGCAAGCTCCATAGGAATCTCTCCACCTAAAGAGTTGATTGACAAGTCTAAGGACTCAAGATGTTTTAGATTTCCTATGGAAGAAGGGATGCTACCTGAGAAAGAATTTTGTGACAAGTTAAGAGCATGTAGTGCTGTGAGATTCATAAGCTCTTTTGGTATTGGCCCTTCAAAATTGTTGGATGAGAAATCCAAAGACGTGAAGGCAATGAGGATTTTAACCAAATTTAACTGTCTACCTTTGTTGACAATTGTAACCGAATCCTCATAAGCTCGAACACCAACACCCTCCTCAAAGATATGAGAGATTATGTGGTCTATTATTAAATGTGGCTCTAATGCTATAATTTTGGCTAACTTGATTTGTAGCTCATGGTTGAGATCTACAATTGCAGTTATAAAATTCATAGGATTAAAGTCATCATAGAGATCAAAATATAGATGACCAAATTGTCCACCCTTATCTTCATCAAGCATCAATGTTTTCCAACTCAGTAAGAGTGATGCTGGTAATGTACCACTGAAATTGTTAGAGGCTAAATCAACAATTTGAAGTGTCTCCCAACTGCCAATGCTATTGGAACATCCAATAGGCCCATGCAATTTGTTTGATCTTAAAATCATGACTCTGAGGGAGGAGATGCTCTTCAAGAAGCATGGAAATCTGTCAACTAGTTGATTGTTTCCAAGGTTTAGAACTTGTAGTTTATGGCAATTAGCCAAAGATTTTGGGATGGTTCCCCTTAAAAGATTTCCACTGAGATCCAAAAACCTCAAAGAACATGAAGTTGATAATGTATTTGAAATATATCCATTGAGCTCATTTCCACCAAGATTTAGTAGCCTGAGAGTGCTACTTCTACTTGTCAAACACATAGGGATCTGACCATTGAATCTGTTATGGGAAAGGTCAAGTGCTCGAAGATCTGAAATGTTACAAAAGGATTCATGGATTCTTCCTTGAAAACTGTTGTTTGAAAGGGAGAGAAAATACAAGAAAGGAATGTGACTACCAATGTCTACTGAGTTAATAGAGCTGAATCTATTGCTTGAGTAGTCCAAGTAAATGGCATTTTTCAAAAAAGTAGGAGCAGGCCCTTGGAGATGGTTTGAGTGAAGGTCAAGTTTGAACAAATTTGAACTAAGTTTCTGTAAAGACCCTTCAATATCTGTCAAAAAGTTGTAAGAAATATTCAAAACAACCATAGAATTAAATTTCCAAATCCAGTTGGGTATTGTTCCTTGAATCTGATTGCTAGATAAGTCTAGGTAGAGTAGTGAAGATTTATTTCTCAAAAAGTCAGGGAATTCTCTCAAATTGCATGAAGCCAACCAAAGAGTTTTCAAACTGGGAAAGGATGATGCGTCATGGTCATCCTCAATGCCTGCATCAACTAACAAGTTATTGTGTCCTAGATCCAGTGAAGACAAATTTTGCAGCCTCCCAAGCATACCAAGTTGTATGGTGCCATTGAACTTGTTTTTGGAAAGTTGCAGCAAACGAAGTCGTTTGAGTTGGAAGATAGACATGGGAATAGGCCCTTCAAAATTGTTGCCACTCAAATCAAGCATCTCTAATGATGACAAAGAAGCATTTGGAAATTCGTCCAACACACCATCAAATTTATTGTAATAAAGCATGAGATGCTGAAGAGATTGAAGTCTAAATAAAGATGAGGGTATTCTTCCATCAAAGGAGTTATCTCCTAAATCAATGCTCATGAGATTTGTAAGGCCCTCAAAATGGGTGGATGGAAGTGTACCCTTGAATCTATTATGATTAAGGGATAAAACTGTGAGGGCCTTGGACCTATTAAATGATGGAATAGGACCAGTAAAGTTATTGAATGACAAATCTAGATGAACAAGTTGGGTGAGGTTTGACATTGAATAAGGAAGTGTCCCTATGAACTTGCAGTTCGAAAGATCTAATTTAGACAATTCCTTCAAATTGTGAATAGACATTGGCAGAGGTCCAGAAAAATTTGTGTGGCTAAGGTTGAAGTTATAGAGGGAACCTTGACTTCGAAAGTTTGCTAGAGAACCATTAAGACTTGGATTATCAGACACATCAATCACCTGCAATGATGGTATTTGAAAAATGATTTTTGGAAAAACTCCATTCAATCCACAGCCACTAAGTTGCAAGATGGTCAAATTAGACAAACTTCCCAAAGACTCTGGCACTGGACTTGCTAAATTATTCTGGTCCAATTGAAGTATTGAAAGAGATTGTAGTTTTGCTAATGAAGAATCAAGAGGACCAGAGAGATTACAAGATGACATGCTTAAGACTTGCAAGTTTGTAAGTGAAGATAAAGCATGGCTCCACACCTTTCCTTTAGCTGATATTGCTATGCCATCCAGATGTAGCACTTTGATTTCTGTGAAGTTCTGCACAAGCATTGCAATATTTGGCATCTCAAGTTTTAAAGCATGTTGTGAAGTAACTGTGCTAGACAAATCAAGAGTTACTAACTTTGTCAGGTAAGAGATCTCAATTGGAATTTTCCCCTCAAAGCCAGCATTTGACAAATTCAAATACCTCAAATTCTTTAGCTTTTGAAACTCTGGAGGAATCCCAGAATGGAATCCATTATAGGCCAAATTCAAACTTTGCAACTTGAAGAGACTGCTTAAATTTTCAATACCTCCAGAGATGGATTCTTGGCTCAAGTCAAGAGCTATAACATGGCCTTGGTTGCATGCCACTCCATTCCATTCACAACAATCATCACTTTGGTTCCAGTGAATCAGTTTTTTGGACTTGGTGGAATTGAATATGAGGTTGTTCCTCAATTGGAGCAACAAAGATTGTTGATGGCCAAGACAATGACCAGTTGCCAAAATGATGTTGGTGCTCAAGTTTATGAGGCAGAAGGGCAACAAGAAAAACCATAAGGTTATACTCATTGGAAATGGTTATGATTTATGAGTCTCGACCTTATAACAATTAACAAAGTTTAAGGTTGAAGGTGGTTTTTTTTGCCTTTGAGGACATGCTATCTCTCCCTTTTATAGATCCTAATGACCAACTTACGAATTGACAAGTCTAACCTGATGTGTTGGTCTCCTTGGAAGTCCAAGATATCTAAGCATATCACATCAAACAATTTGCTAAATGACTAAATTGGTTAGGTTATCATCCAACAAAGTTGAAAACTTTCAGTGGGGAAAGAATACATATTATAACATTGGACGTCAGGTACAAATCATATGTTACCGAAAACAGGCATAGTTGACATCATAATAATAAATTCTACCAATTCAATATTAAAATTTGCTCTATGGTAATTAACATTTAATATTATATTATATTTTTTTTCTTTTTATTCCTTAATCAACAATCTAAACATATTGATTAGCATGCTTCTTATAATTAATATATTTTAAGAAAAATATTTATTTTTGCCTTTTCCTCATATTCTTGCGCATAATAATAATAATGTTAAAATATACTTTTTTGTCCCTTATATTTTTACTAAAATTCATTTTAGTTATTTATTTCTCAAATTTACGTCAATGTTGTCCTTTCAAAACAATGACTGTTTTTTTTATTAAGAATACAATTTTGAACTTTTTTATGTTTAAATATATTTCATCCTTGTAATTTAGTATTTTTTTGTTTTTATGCAATTTTTATTTATTTTATTCCTTGCAATTTTTGTTTATTTTTCATTCTTAAAGCACTTAGGTAACACTTTTTTCATTGTTCAAATATTTTTTTTACTGTTCAAGTGTTATCTAAAATGCTTTAAAAATGAAAAAAAAAAAATACATTTGCATGAACAGAAATGAAAAAATGTATTGAAACTTTTTTTTTATTGACTTAAGACATGAAAATTGTCTCATTCGAATGACTACATGAAAACTATGGCCCCTAACTAATATTCAAACCAAAATAATTATAAACATAGTAAAAGTTATATGAAAAGTGAGTCATACAAATAATAGAAAAAAAATTTGATATTAGATTGACTAAAATAAATTTTTGTTCCATTATCTACATTTGAAATTTCAATTTCTTGTCTTAAGTTTAAAAAAATTTACTTTATCTTTAAGTTTAAAAAAATTCACTTTAGCCCCTTATAATATCTCTCCTAGTGTCTCTATTTGACCAATTCCATCCTTGAGTCAATTTTTGACACTAAGTAATAGAAAGACTTTAAGTGACCAAAGTGAAAAATTTTAAATATAAGGAACTAAAATGAAACCTAAAATATGAATATGAGACCAAAATTTTATTTTAGCCATTTAGAAATTTTACTTTTTTAGTTGATGAAATTCACTTTTGATAATATTTTTATAATATTCATAACTTTTTTTGTTCAAACATAAGTTGATTCCATATTTTATATATAAATAATTTAATGGGATAAATTTAATATCTTGAATTAATTGATAAATGATTCAAAATTGGACCACAAAATGATAATGATCACTTTCTAAAACACAAAGATAATCCAAATTTCAGCGATAAAAACCAAAATAAATATTTTAAAAGATACTAAGGCAAATTTTAATAAATAAAAAAAAAAGAAAAAGTATATTTTAGCTTAATAACTGTTAACATACACTATACACTTTATTCTTTCCATTAGTTCATTTTCTTACGGCGCCAACTCTTAATGAAATTCAGAGCACGCGTACGTCCCTAATCTCACGACTTAATATAGTCTAAACTTTGAAATGTCATTTTGAAATTTCTTATTATTCAGTTATTGACTAACAAAATATTAATCTAGAACTATGAATTGTTAAACTTAATTACCTTATTTTTTACGCATTTGACGGCCAAACAACTACGGTACACCCTTTTCTTTTTTATACCTAAACAACTACACTTTGACTCGCTGGTAGTACAAAATTAAAATATATTCACCATGCATGGTGTCCTGAACAATCAAAACCACCATGTTTCTTCATGTGTTTCTGTACTCAAAATTTCACATCGATTAACAATTGAAATCATGGATCATTTCTAAACATCTTTTCCTTTTAACCCATCAAAACATTTTTTATAAGAATAAAACTGTGACCCATCGATTGGATATTAATTAGTTGAAAATTAGTTGGTTTGTCAGGCTTTAATTAGTTGAAAATTAGTTGGTTATTCACTTAGTGGTTAAATTATAAATTAACATGGAACACAATATTTCAAGGTGTTGGCAGTATTCGAGTAGACTTAATCTGGTGAAATTTTGTTTGAAAATTGTCCGTCTTGCACGGTAATAGAGAAAGATTAGCATCCGAATCCACAATTTCTTTGTGTCACCATTGGAAGGAAAAAACAAAATAGAAGAAACAAAAAGGGGAGTCTTGACTTGTGGAATTATCAATAAACCTGGTACGTAGGACAAACACAGATAGCTATTTTTCGGCGTCTTAATGGTCGATCAGTCAGAATTATTATTTGGAATAAAAGAATAAGGAAAATAAAAGGTATTTTTATTGCATCGTAGTTAAAAAAGGAAACACAACTTTCATTCATCAAAATATTGCTAGAATTTATTTATTAATTTCCGTCGACTTACTGTAATTAACTTTTTTTAATCGGTTACTACTTAATTAATTTGAGAAATTAAAATATATTTAAGTTCATATTTTAATACATCACTTTTTTTGGTACGTATATTTTGATACATCACTTTAAGTGTTTTTTTTTAAATGTTATATTTTAGCTTCCTATATTTTAGCTTTTTCTTACCTTAAGATATTAATCAAATTTACTGTTTATTCTTTTTAATATAAAGGTTTTTTTTTCTTCTCTTCTATTCATTTGTACGTTCATTTGCTTAAATTTTTAGTAGTGAATCCTATCTCTTTAATTTTATACATAAAATTAATAATAAATATTTTTATTAAACTTATTATTTATTAGAGGTAAAATATTTAAAAAATTATGTAAAAAAAAAAATCCCGCAAATACATTTCTGGACTGTCCCTATTAAAAAGAGTGTGTTCTATCTCAACAAGAGTTAGATGAAGTCCTCAATAGCTAGATTAGTTGCATACCATTTGATTTGAAAGAAATGAAAGATTTTCAAACACGGAATGTTATAAGGAAAAGCATTTCCACATTGTAACCTTGTATTGGGACTCTTGTGCGTCTCTGTTTACTTTGAGTTAAATTAGCTTACTTTCCATAATTATAATCAAATTGACTCACTCTACTCATTTTCTATTAATAATGTCAGATGCACTTGCCATATGAATGAGGAATGCCTTGAATTAGACTCAAAGGAAGGTTTGAGATGTCCCTAGATCACCATGCAATGATCACATACCGCGAGCGCAGAAGTAACAGCTGGTCTCAAAATATCAAAGAGGATAGATATTCTTAGGGTACTTTAGAAGCACTTACTCTAGATCTCTGTTAATGAATATGTACCTTTCTAACTATGTGGACCATATATATGCACAATAGCTACATATATAATGTTATAAAGATTATTTATGGTGATCATGATACACATTGAATAACACAAAACTAAGGAAAAAATACCTTACATAGGTAGCTCTTAACTAAAATTCTTCAATCAATGAGTGCACAACATTCATAAACACACTACATGTACATGGCTTATCCAACACTTAAGTGGTGGTCCCGGAAGTGTCTTCGGGGCTTGCTTAGCTGACACGTACTAATTCCCTTATTTAGAAATCTAGAACTTTTGTAATGATAGTAAACAGCAGTAGCATGTGAGCGTGATGATCAGAAGTATTGTAACCCACTTAGAAATCTCCTAATAGAATTTTGGACCCACAATCCTTCTGGGTCTGAAAAGATTACCATGACTCCACTAAATTCAACTAAATGGGCAATGCCATCATGACATCAAAACAAGCTCTTGTGGTAGCTTCATACACTGAATAAAGGATGAGTTTTAATTTAATGCACACTACTATTAGTATATGGCTTTAGCTGTGCAAGTGTATGAAGACATATAGGATCAAAGTAAAAGACAATTTAAATGCAGTTCCTTGAATACTTTTGGTACTATATTTGCATAATGTTAGAATTTAAATACAGTTCCTTGAATACTTTTGGTACTATATTTGCATAATGTTAAAGTGAATAAGAACATTCAATCCAAAATTTTAAAATAATAAGTTAATTTCACATCACATTCAACCCAAAATCTTTAAGAAATTAGATTTACAGGCCTTTTTACCTATATTTTACTTCAGTTTTACACTTGTACTTCAACACATATCCATCACAAATGCTATCTGTAGCAAGATAAAGAAATGAAAAAATTAAATGAATCTTCCACATGGTGTAAATTAATAGTTAGAACTCAATTAACCGATGGAGTTTGTGTCAACATCCTCCCATGGCAAGACCCTGGTGGGGAAGAGTCATTTCCAATTATAGTGCTTATTAATTGACTTGAGTAAAATAAGATGCACCTTTACCATGTGTTGTAGCTTTTGGCCCACATGAACAATTGTTTTAACTGTCTCTAAGGATACCTCAATACTCTATAATTAAGAAATGATGTTTTAATTATAAATGCCAATTTGGAATTTAAAAGGCTCTCATGAGAGAATAAAAGAATGCTAAAATTAAAATTGGAAACAACTATATATCGTGGTCAGTGATATAACTTGGCACAGAATGGAGAAAGATATTTGTACCATTTAATATACAATGACACATGATTGGACTTGTTGCTCATCACAATAAGTATATAAGGACTTGTTATCATCTAATATAAAGCGTGCAGTCGTGAAGTAGAAGATAAGAATACAAAAGGTAGACTCATTGCCATTGCTGAACTTCAATGAACATACAGAAAATTAATGCCTTTAACTTTTTCGGGCTTAGCTTCTTCCGGTTCTTTTTAAAGAGTCAATGTTAGCAGTTATTGGCATCCTTCATCCATCATATCTTTTTCTCTAGTGTTCTTGTGCTAAATCCAGCATAGGTTTGGACCTCTACCTCCATTCTCTGATTGTTTATTCATAGCCGATTGTCTTAGAGTAAACACTATTTTGCTATGTACCATTTACTTGCCTAGTATTATTTACAATATTCCTTGCATAGTTTAGTTGCATAGTATTATTTAAACAGTGGAAATTTGCCTTTAAGTTATTCATGTTTCTAGAGTACAAAATAATGTTCCATAAAGAAATATTTGAGATAGCCAAAAATCACGTCTCTGTTAAAACTAAACAAAGAAAATGTATTAAGGAAAAAAAGAGTTCATAGAAGTTTGTTTAAATGGTATACTATTTTTTTTTTAGACCAAATATCATATGAAGAGTTTGTTTATTTAATTTTTTGTCCTATTTGTGACTTTTCTGTAGGCAACATGATCTTCAGGACACTCCTATTCCTCCTGGCCTTTATGGTGACAAATTCAGTTGCTGTGATGGACAAGAAGACATACATAATACACATGGACAAGACCAAGATCAAAGCCTCAATCCATTCCCAAGACAACACAAAACCTTGGTTCAAATCAGTCGTTGATTTCATCTCTGAAGCGTCATTAGAAGAAGACATAGCCCCTCAGCTTCTTTATGTTTATGAAACCAGCATGTTTGGTTTTGCTGCCCAACTTTCAAATAAACAGCTTGAGTACTTGAACCAAATAGATGGTTTCCTTTCAGCCATACCTGATGAACTATTAAACCTTCACACAACATACAGCTCCCATTTTCTTGGCCTACAGAATGGAAAAGGACTTTGGAGTGCTTCTAACTTGGCCTCAGATGTGATCATAGGAGTCCTTGATACAGGAATATGGCCTGAACACATCAGTTTCCAAGACACAGGTTTGTCCAAAGTACCCTCTCGTTGGAAAGGTGCTTGTGAAGCAGGCACCAACTTCTCTTCCTCAAGTTGTAACAAGAAGCTTGTAGGTGCAAGAGTCTTTCTACAAGGGTATGAAAAATTTGCTGGAAGAATCAATGAAACATTGGACTATCGTTCCGCGAGAGATGCGCAAGGACATGGAACACACACAGCCTCAACTGCAGCTGGTAACATGGTGAGCAATGCCAGCCTTTTCGGCTTGGCACGCGGTTCTGCCAGTGGAATGAGGTACACCTCAAGAATAGCTGCTTATAAAGTATGCTGGCGTTTAGGCTGTGCTAACTCTGACATATTGGCAGCTATTGATCAAGCTGTTGCTGATGGTGTTGATGTGTTGTCACTCTCTTTAGGTGGCATTGCTAAACCTTACTACAATGACAGCATTGCCATAGCCTCATTTGGAGCAACACAAAAAGGAGTTTTTGTTTCTTGTTCAGCAGGCAATTCTGGTCCCTCTAGTTCAACTGCTGGAAATGTTGCCCCATGGATCATGACTGTTGCTGCTAGCTACACTGACAGAAGCTTTCCAACAAAAGTGAAGCTTGGGAATGGAAAGGTTTTCAAAGGGTCATCATTATACAAAGGCAAGCAAACAAACCTATTGCCTCTTGTGTATGGAAACTCCTCAAAAGCACAAAGGACAGCACAGTATTGCACCAAAGGTTCACTTGATCCAAAGTTTGTCAAAGGAAAAATAGTCGCCTGCGAACGTGGAATAAATAGTAGAACCGGAAAGGGAGAGGAAGTGAAGATGGCAGGTGGGGCAGGAATGATACTACTCAACTCAGAAAACCAAGGAGAAGAGCTTTTTGCTGATCCTCATGTTTTGCCAGCCACATCCTTAGGTTCCTCAGCAAGTAAAACAATCAGAAGCTACATTCACTCAGCAAAAGCACCAACAGTTTCAATTTCCTTCCTAGGGACAACATATGGAGACCCAGCACCAGTTATGGCTGCATTTTCTTCTAGAGGACCAAGTGCTGTGGGCCCAGATGTGATCAAGCCAGATGTAACTGCACCTGGTGTGAACATCTTGGCTGCTTGGCCCCCCACAACTAGTCCAAGCATGCTCAAGAGTGACAAAAGAAGTGTACTATTTAACATAGTCTCAGGTACGTCAATGTCATGTCCTCATGTTAGTGGCATAGCTACACTGATTAAATCTGTGCACAAGGATTGGTCACCTGCAGCTATCAAATCTGCTCTCATGACTACTGCTTCCACATCAAACAACAAAGGTGCTCCAATTGCCGACAACGGTTCAAACAATTCTGCATTTGCTGACCCTTTTGCATTTGGTTCAGGCCATGTTAACCCTGAAAGAGCTTCTGATCCAGGGTTAGTCTATGACATCACCACCAAAGATTACTTAAATTACTTGTGCAGTTTGAAATACACATCCTCCCAGATTGCTATACTGTCAAAAGGTAATTTTAAATGTGCCAAAAAATCAGCTCTTCATGCTGGTGACTTGAACTACCCTTCATTTGCTGTGCTATTTGGCACGAGTGCTAGAAATGCTAGTGTGGCATACAAGAGGGTAGTCACAAATGTTGGGAAGCCCTCAAGTTCTTATGCAGTGAAAGTGGAAGAACCAAAGGGAGTATCTGTCTCGGTTGAACCAAGGAATATTAGTTTCAGAAAAATTGGTGACAAATTGAGTTATAAAGTGACCTTTGTTTCATATGGAAGAACAGCAATTGCTGGCAGTTCATCATTTGGATCACTTACTTGGGTATCAGATAAATATACTGTTAGGAGTCCTATAGCAGTAACATGGCAATAATAGGAAAGGTCTTTGTAACGTTTGAGACTTCAGAGAAGCATAAAACTATTTTTTAAGCTCTTAGCTAGCAGGGGAACTTTACTTGATGAATGATGATCCGTCACAGTACTATTGTTGTAACCTTGTTACCATCTTTAAACTTTATAGAATAAAAAGAACACACTTTGTTGTGAAATTATCACTCATAGTTAAACAATATCATATAAAATTTGATCAACTTCTATAGGGTACTTGAGCAGATGTCCTTTAATCTCTGTTACATCACTTGACGAAAATTGTTTCCAGTTCTGTTCACCTATCTTTCTAACCCTTCTAACACATACATTCCAGGCTCTCTGGTTGTAGAAAGCAATCTTCAATAATACCGGTATGCTCGGGCCCAAAGTGACATTCTATATCCATAGATCTGCATGGTGTAAGGTCACAAAGAATTACAGTCAGGTCATGTATTAATATTATAAATAGAATTCAATATATTGTTGATCCTTAATAAATATTTAATTTACGTATTTGTTTTCTAAATTTTTTTATTTTGCATTTAGTTTTATTAAAATAATAATTTTGTTTTTTATTCTTGATAATTTTTTTAGTTACCAATAAATTAAAAAATTTTGCATTTATTTTTTATAATTTTTTCATTTGTTCCAAGTAGTTAAGATTAAAACAAAATTCATTAATTTATTAGGAATTAAAATAAAATATTAATGATAAAAAATAAAATTACTGTTTTATTAGAGACTCAACTTAAAATAAAAATTTATTAAAAAATAAATAAATAAATCAAATATTTATTAAAAATAAAAATGTATTTAAGCCACAACAATATTGTAACTATTCATAACCCGTACTCTTTCACTTGATACATTAACAAAAACATATATAAGTAAACCAGAAGCTAAATTCAGATCTTTTAGTTCTTTAGAAGTTACATTTACAAATGCATATTTGTGTTCCACAGAGTCAGAGAAACCAAAATAAACCCAAAGATGTTGGTTTTTGGGCCAGATGGTCATAACTCATAAGGGTCAGGTTATTTGGATTTAATCCGGGTAAAGTTAAGGGTGCCATTTAGAAGCCAGAGTGTGGAACATATTTCAAAAGCTTTATCAGACCGGTCCAATTGGAATCTGGTGGCATAATCAGATCAATTTTGTTATTAGATTGGTCATGCATTTGACCCAGTGTCAGATCCGGCCAGTTTGAAATAAATCCAGTTACCCGGACTAGTTATTAAAACTCGTGACTTGTACAATTGTGTTATTGAATTATTATTTATGAACTTGCGTTATCAACTTTAATACTTCAATTGTTATTTTGGATTTTAAAGTATGAGTGAATTTTTTTTAATCAAATAATGTTAATTATATACTTATATTATATATATATATATATATATATATATATATATATATATAATTTTTAATTTTTAATATATACTAAATCAAATCAGATTAATTACTAACCTACCAGTTAGATGATCGACCCATTACCTCAACTAAATCAATGACCAGAATTTTATAACTTTGATGTGGAATTATAATTATTGATAGAAAAATCAAAGGTGTGGATTTGAACAACCTTGTAATGTTATAAATGTGTATGTAATTTATCAAAACTTTAATGAGTAAATCTTACTTTTGGTCCTGAAATTATGTGAGTAATTAAAATGATTAATAAATCCTTAAAATTGGATTCCATCACTGATCCACTAACTTCGTTGGAAAATGTGTGATGTATTTAATCTGCCATGACTGTCCAATCATGGACACATTAGCAAAGACTAAAATGAAGATTACAGGGATGCTTTTTGCAGTTATTATTCCAAGTACGACTAACAACGTGAATGCAAAAGAGAACATGTCAAAGCGTGCATTTTACCTTTTGAACAGAAGGTTAACCCATTAAAAAATTTAAAAACTTATCTGAACCTTCTAAATATAAAGGAAAGGGGGCTAATTAAATTTTTAGTCTTTAAATTATACTGGTTGGATCATTAATCTACTACCTCAATGGTTATACAAAAATCATTTTAAAAAAATGCGGTGACATTTTTATAAATAATTGTAACTTTTCAAAGATAATTTTCTCAAAATCATTTTTGAAAACGCATTACTACATCAATTTTGTGAAAAATCATCTTCGAAAATACATCTGACTTATTCAAAAGGCATGCATCTCTCTCACTCACACCCACTCACATTCTTCAATAATCGTCTCCCTCACTGATGAAAACCCTAAGCCCCAATCCTGCGAAGGGTGGTCAAAAGCAAAGGCTTCCTCCTTTCCCACTTGGTTACTCATCTTCTCCTTTGCCAATAGACATGTTCCACTTCCCCTTTGTCCTTTTCTCCCGCCGCCTCCATCGTGCGAACTATCTTGCTCCACCACCTCTCACCCACTCTCCCTCCTTCTCTTCCACCCCATCTACCTCATGTGGGGCTCCAACATCGGCGTTGGCAAAATCCTAGACCCTCCAAACTGGCTTCCCCACCCCCTCCCAATTCCATTACCTCAAGACCCTCCAAATTGGCTTCCCCTCCGACTCCGACTCCCACTTCGTCTTTAACAAGCTCTGCCAACTCTCCCCCTTCGCAACCCCCACATTCCCCTCTCTGTCTCTCACCGTGTCATCAACATGTCCCCTGTCGTGACGACGTCAAATTCGTTGGTTGGCAAGGAAGGAGTTGGGGCCCCCTCGGAGCTGCTCTGCAAGACATTGTACACGTGGGAGGAGGTCGTGTTGCTGCACTTGGCCATGGAGTGGGAGGGTTTGGTCGTGAAGGACTCGTCGGTGCTGGAAACTCTTGGTGAGTGTCTCAATGGCATGGCGGAATGCGGGGAAGGTAAGGAGAGATCGAAGGTTTTGTGTAAAGTTAAAACGAAAATTCGAGTGTCAAATCTACAGAAACTTTATTTGTACTTAGGTAGATGAATATTTTATTAATAAAAGAAGTTAAAGAAAATTGACTCGAAAAGGTTATGAGAAAAACAAGAACTTAAATTGGTAGAAAGTTTAATCAAACAAGAGGAGAAATTAAACAAGAATTTAAATTAACTAATTAAAGACAAAAAAGATGTGAAAATCCAATATTATTGTAAAAGAAAATTCAGAAGATGAAAATGTTGGGAACTTAGCCTACTAGAGCTACTCTTTGATGTAATGTTAATGATTTTTTTCTATTTATAATCATTCTAATTTACATCTACATCTATTAGTATACTCTAACTTTGCTCCCCCCACATGAAAGAGTTTAATTTATCTATTTTATCTCTCAAATTCCTTTGCAGAGTTAAAATAGTAAATTGCATTAAAAGTATAGATGTATAACAGGCTAAACAAATATCAACATATCCCTAGTGATGACTTTATTTAGATAACATTTTTCAGTTCTATTAGAAAATAACGTTTCCCAACATTACCCCTAAAACTTACCATGCAGATGGGTGATCAAGGCACAAGCAATAATATTAAGCACAAGAAAGGATAATACAAATGTAATATTATTAAATAGATAGGAAGAGAAATTAACTGTCAAGTTTCCAATAAAGGGGGATGTGTATATCCAACTAGCCTACACTAGAATTACTCTATAACTACCTCTACATCTATAGATATAATTAATTTTATCTTATAACCGATTTAAAAAGTGAACATAATTGTATATGTAACTATTGATATTTGGGTCATTACATTATTGAAATATCTAATAGTGGTTATATTTACTTCTTTAGTGATTGGTAGTGTCATGGAGTTATTAAATGACACACGTGGTTAATTTTATATTAATAAATATGATTAATTTTGTTTTTCAAGTGAGTAAATAGTCTATTTAGCTTATGTATTATGGTTTTTTGACAATTTAATTCTTATATTTTTTAAATGAATAATTTAATTTATAAATGTGCAAGTACTATGATAAATTAGTTCAAGTTGATGCATAATTACGGTTGTCTTCTTTTAATCATTTATTATAAAATAAAATAAAACAACATTTATATATAATTAACCATTAGTTCAAGTTGATCCTGAGTTGCCAAAACTTAGTACTATTGCAGGTGTAAGTGAGGTGTTTCTTTCTACAACCCATTAAAATCACATGCGCTCCTTTTGTGTTTTGAAGAAGGGTGTTATTATTGGCTCCTTGGTAATTGCTCTTGGCCCCTATCCAGGGATTGAGATATTTTTTATTTCCAAAAAATATCATTTTCATGAAATCATGATTTCGTTGAATAAAACGTCCAATGAAATTGTGATTTTGTTATCAATTAGTTTTCGTCCCTCTCCCTTGTATACAACGAAATCATGATTTCGTTGTATTTTTTCACCTCTAACATAACAGAATCGTGATTTTGTTGTTATATTTTGCGACACCCCCTATCAAAATGAAATCACAATTCTTATTTTGATGGGATAAAAAATTATCCACAACAAAATCTTGTTGTGGTGTTTTTAAAAAAAATAAAATAAAAAACACATTTGTTTGAAACTTAAATGTGTTTTTTTATTGAACATTACAACGTTGCATTTATTGCTTTTTTATTGATTGAGACTACTTTTTTCTTAAACGTATCTACTGAACACCACTTCTTTCAAGATCTATTTATTGTCGATATGATATGAGTCACAAGAGAATAATAAGTCATTTAATATAAAGAGGAGTAGGGATTTGACGCAACGCCACACCTTTGTTTAATATTTACCATATTGTTTAAAACGTGGAGAGTGTATTTGCTCTTATATACTCAGATGGTGACATAATTTCACCATTGAAGGAATATTGTTTGAATGTCCTAGTGGTCCTCAAGTCGTCACAATAAATGATGACATATCGTTTGATGCCTTAAGAAAAATAAATATTGACACCATTGGAAGTTACAAAATTTTACTTGATTTTTTTACTGTCAACCAATTTACGTTAATAATGATTTTGTTGAATACGAGTGTATGAAGCTTAAACGTGACAATGATGAAGGGAAAATGTTTTTCAAGGGACTAAATTGAAATAAGTGAAATTTTCCCTTCTAAATAACAAAACAGATTAGTTGACTTTTGGAAATTCATGCAATTATTAATCCAAAAACTAAGTGTTATAACTATAATAATAAGCAAACCCTTTTATTATCTGACCACCAAATTAACAATAACATGTAACAAGACATGTTAGTTGCCTACTTATCCTTATAAATGTGACATTAGCATATCATTGTCAGTTGCTTGAGCATCTTCTCAAAAAACATTAAAAAAAATTGATAAGGGGTTCTTAATAAGGACAGATTCCTCATTTTTTTTATAGGCAAACAAATTTTATAACTGGTACCAGAGGTACAAAAGAAAAGATTACAATAGAATCTCGGTTACACCACATTAATCTCCAACATTTTAAGGAACCGTTCCTTTCACTGAAGAAGAAGAAAGTTGCACTCTATTGAGTATCACTAGTTGTTTATATTATATGATGAGATAGACTTGAGCTAGCTAGAAGGAAAGAAGAGTCCTCTACCAGGTACACTTTTGATAAACTTGAAGATGTGTATGGTTGTATGATTGATGTGCATCAGTGGTTGCCTCAAGGAACTAATTTAGTTAACTGCATAACAAATATGCATGAGGTTTGCTATGAGTGAGATATAATAGGCGTCCTGAGTCTTCTATAGGATGTAAAGACAAGGTATTGGTGTTCCTGAAAGCTTATGGACTTAATTAAGGTTTGGGTCCATAGGGGTCGAACTGGAACAAATTAACAAGATTGGGTTTGATGGAACTTCGCCAAAATCATAACGCAATAGTCCTTACATAGATATTGATGAGTGTAACTATAACTATCATAACAGAAGCACTAAGTGCTTATGACATGTCAAATACCACAGTGCATTTTAATTAAATCCTTTTAAAAACAGAGAAAAAACATACAACATAATTTATACCATTAAGGTGTTATTATTATTATTATTATTAGTATTCCTCTGAAAAAAGGTGTTATTATTATCTTTTAAAAAAATAATATGATTTTAATTAATTAAGATATTAATAAATATTTTCTTTTAATGTTTATTATAATCCTAAATTTTTCGAAATCTAATTTTTATACTCAACTTATATTTTTCTTATTTCTTTATTTCTTTTCCCATTATCACATCACCCATTATATTCATCAATTTCTCTTTTTCTTTTATTTCCTTCCTAATCGTCCCAAAGATTGTTAACAAATCATTATCTTTATGCTTGAATATCATTTAATGTTGTAAACACCACTAACCGTGTGGTTGAACTAATATAGGGTTAGGTTTAACGCTTGAATATCATATGAACTATTATATTATAGTCTTTACTCACATCACTACTAATCGTTAGTCATGTCAGCAATGTATAAAAGTACAAATCAACGACAAAAAAAAAATAATAAAAAAAAAACTTTTAGTCCTTTAACTTTTTGATTTCAGTTCTTATATTTTTAAATTAATGAGTTTAATTCTTTAATTTTTAAAATATATAAAAATTTAGTATTTTCTTATATTTAAATTTAACATTTATTGATAATTTTTATAACCACAAAGTTAGAAGATGAATTAAATTTACATATTTTTAAAATTTTGAAGACTAAATTCATTGATTTGAAAATATAGAAATTATAGAAATGAAAATTAAGTTTGATGGAAAGTTCAAGTACAAAAATAGATTTTTCTAAAAAATCAAGAATATTTTTAAAAGAAATATTTTCAAGACCCAAATAAATATAAATGATAAAAATAAAAAAAAAAAATTTAAACATTAAAAATATTAATATACATTTTTTATTTGCCAATCTCAAATGTGGCAACATTTATACAATATTATATAATTATATAATAAGATTCATTTTAGTCTCAGTTGATTGGAATGAAACACGTCATAGAAGAATCCAATTGAATTGGTTGGCTTGTTTGACAATGGTAACAAGGCGGGGAGTATTTATCATATTGTGGAGGGCCAATTAGCAATGCAATCTGCATAAATAAACTATGCAGAATGTATGTATGTATGTATGCCGTACTAGGGCGTTATTTTCCGTTATTAAGACTTGAGAGCCTTAGAAAAATGTTTTGAGCTTTGACTCATACCCCAACCAACATTTAACAAATACTCACAGAGAATAAGATATTTTTTGTAGTTCCAACTTCCAACTTTTTCTATTCTCTTTTCCATGTAAAACAAAAGTGGCAATCAAACTCAAACTCAAACTCAAATGCTGTACTCTTTTATTTGTATTCTATGTAATAATTTATTTTCTCTCTCTTAGCAACCGTGTGGTATGGCGTGCTAATATGTCATTTTAATCCTAACTTTTTCAAAAGTAGTGAGATAAATGGATCCAGATTACTATAAGTGGAATAGATCATTATTATCATCTCGTTCGGCGTACGCGCCCATATATATCATTTGCTGTGAAAAATATTTTTTTTTTAATTTTTAATTTCTAATAATATTTACTATCAGAGTGAAAAATAATAAATTTTAATTACATTTTTTTAAGTGATTATAATATTAATTTTAATAATCGATTATCTTTATAATTTTATTTATTTATTAATTAATTGAGTTTGGACAAACTAAAATTATATTTATTTTTTAAAATATTTACGGGTGTGTATACTTTTAATATTATATTTAAATTATTTAAGAATAAATTGTTATTATATTTATAGCAATTATTTTAATTAATACTTTCATTTATTATTATTAACCTTATACATTACCATATGCGTCATAAGTATGCAAATATGTGTATACATATATAGATATTGTCATTTCTATTTAAAAGTATTAAGTATGAAATTTAATTTGATTTACTAAATTTATTTTTAATTTTTTTATTAAATGTTTCTTAGAATATTTTTAATATATTATTAAATTAACATTTTATATGAAAATATATATTAAGTAAAATAAATATAGAAGAACTTTTAAATTTAATTAGATTATTATAATTCGTTAAATACATTTAGTTTTATTTAAAATTAATCTTTTCATCATCATTATATACATACCCATAATTATATATATGTTTTTTATGTCAATTTATAAAATGTTAAATCTAATTTACCTATATTTAAGCTTACAATTAAATTTATTATTACATATAATAAATGTTCTTAGACTTAGAATTCGTTTGGATTAAATTTTGATAGAATTAATTTTGACAAAATTAATTTAAATAATTATCAATGATTAAAGTATGTATCTAAATTAATCTAAATTATATATTTTAAGGTCTATTTTTTATTGAAAAATGTCAAAATTAATTTTTTTAAGCTCAATTTAAACATTTAATAGCTAAATTCAAATTGACTAATAAATTGTAGCAAAAAAGCAGACCAATAATTCAATCATTTTTTATTAGCTAAACACTTTTAGGATCAATAAAACATATTCACCAAAAACAAAATGAATAAAACGAGATATTATCATTGGTAAATGAATCTTATAAATTAGAAGTATAATATATTTTTCAAATAAAGAAAGAATTAGATATATTTTATATTTTCCCCTCTTAAAAAATAGATTTTTATTTTATTTTCAAGATACTAATTTTTTTTTCAGTTAATACATGAAAAGACGCATTGTTTCAAGTTGCCAGTGTGTGGGACCAAGCTGACCTGCTATGTGTAAAAGAGAAAAAGCGATAGATCCATTCTCACGAGCTGCAATTGCAATTGCAATGCATCTTCAACTTCTTCTTCGTTGAACCTTCCAAATCATAAACCTTTCCCTCTCTTACCTCGCAAATTTCTTCTCTTTCATACAAGTTCCTTCTTTTTATTGGTATTATTACCATCATCAATCTCCAAAGTTTTCCATCAAATTTTCACGCGATTAGTTTCAATTCAGCACATTTATTTTTCCTCTATGTTTCATTCTGCCGTGTGCTATCAATACCCTTTGTGTCAATTCCATCTGGGGTGTGGCCCTTTTGCATGAAAGATCAAATCTTGAAGTTCAACTGATAAATAATCCAATTCAATTCTGAGTTGTTGTTGTTGCTTTGATCAATGGACAATTATGGTTCTTCACAACATCCATATGGGTATCCCAACCCTTATTCATACCCTCCTCATGATCCATATGCTCAACCACCATATCCATATCCATATCCATATCCATATCCATATCCACATCCAACAAACCCTCCTCATAATAACAACTCAAACTACCCATACCCCCCACCTCCTCCACCACCACACTCCTCATCCCCTTATTCTAGCCCCATAAACTATTCCTCATACCCTCCTCCTCCTCCTCCTCCTCCTCCTCCTCCATCTACCTCATCACATGGCTCCTTTGACTATCCTATGCCTCAGCCACCTCACACTTATCCTTACCCTCACCGAGTCCCTCCAGAATGGAGTGTCACAACAGGAGGTGGAGTGTCTCACTCTCACGCTAGTGATAGTTATAACCCTCCTCACTCTGCTGCTTACCCTACTTTGGATGATCTCATGAGCAATGATAGGTTGTCAGATAATAATAACCTCCCAAGTGCACCTCCCTTGACACATTCCCCACCAATTCTATATCTTGATAGGAGGGATGAGTTTTATGGTTATTCTAGCTACTCCTCCTCAAGTTTGGATCAGGGGGATCCTTCTAGGCTCTCAGATAATAATGATGACTCAGTGAATAGTGAGAGTTTGCAGATTGTGCCGGCTCAGCACAAAGGATCTCTGAGGGTTTTGCTCCTCCATGGGAATTTAGATATTTGGGTTCATGGAGCCAAAAACCTTCCAAACATGGACATGTTCCACAAGACGTTGGAGGACATGATTGGTAGATTCCCCGGTACTGTTGCGAGCAACAAGATTGAAGGAACGGTAAGCCGGAAGATTACTAGTGATCCTTATGTGACAATTTCTGTGTCAAATGCTGTAATTGGTAGGACTTTTGTGATTAGCAATAGTGAGAATCCTGTGTGGGAGCAACATTTCTATGTTCCTGTTGCACACCATGCTGCTGAAGTTCATTTTGTTGTGAAGGACAGTGATGTGGTGGGTTCACAGCTCATTGGCGTTGTGGCAATTCCTGTGGAAAAAATATACTCAGGGCAAAAGGTACAAGGGACCTACCCTATCCTGAACAGCAATGGTAAGCCTTGTAAGCCAGGTGCTGTTTTGATGGTATCCATTCAGTACATTCCAATGCATACACTTATCATGTATTACCAAGGAGTTGGAGCTGGTCCTGACTACATTGGGGTTCCTGGCACATATTTTCCATTGAGGAAAGGTGGAACAGTTACTCTATACCAAGATGCTCATGTTCCAGATGGTTGCCTCCCTAATGTTGTGCTTGATAATGGTGTGTATTATGCTCATGGAAAGTGTTGGCTTGACATCTTTGACGCCATAAATCGAGCTAAGCGTTTGATTTACATTACGGGGTGGTCGGTGTGGCACAAAGTTAGGCTGGTAAGGGATCCTGGAAATCCATCAAAGTTCACCCTGGGTGATATTCTGAGGTCTAAGTCATCGGAGGGAGTAAGAGTGCTTCTCCTTATTTGGGATGACCCTACATCAAGAAGCATTCTAGGTTACAAAGTGGTTAGTAAAGCAATTTTTTGGTGTTACCTATTACTGCATTTCTGTTTTGGGGAGGATTAGGTGTGTGTTTGGTTTATTGTTTACACTCATTCCAAGTCAGTTGAACAGGAAAGAATGTGTTGGATTATCTTGAATGTCAATTTGAGCTTTACCAATGGAGATCCAAACACACTATAGGACTTGATTGGCAATTGTCTGCATGTGGACATTTTTGCTGTATGTGGTTATCTTAAGTATGTCATTCTATTTCTTTTGAAGGATGGTGTGATGGCAACTCATGATGAGGAAACTAGACGATTTTTCAAGCACTCTTCTGTGCACGTGCTGCTTTGTCCTCGCATTGCTGCAAAACGTCATAGCTGGGCCAAACAAAAGGTTTGGCTTGACAATCATTCTACTCACATCGAAATACTTTTATTTATTGTCTCCCTTGATTCATTGCATTATAAGAATTTAAATGATGTTCTCCTTTGCCCAGTTCAGCATACTTTATGTAGCACATATTACTACTGATAGGTTGATCCCATTTGGTAGTTTGCCGAACTTTTTCTCATAAAAATTCAGCATTTATGGCAAGGTTCGGTTTTAGTAGGTGGTACTTTATCTTCATTTTTACGTTGGATCTCTAAATATGTTTTTGCATAGTTCTACAATTTCAGTTCTAGAGTTCCACATTAATTTCTTCTTCCATTTATCAGGAAGTTGGAACAATATATACACATCATCAGAAAACTGTAATTGTGGATGCTGATGCCGGAAATAACCAAAGAAAAATAGTAGCATTTGTTGGCGGACTTGATTTGTGTGATGGGCGATATGATACTCCCCACCATCCTCTGTTTAGGACGCTGCAGACACTGCATAAGGATGACTATCACAACCCTACTTTCACGGTAATATATATTTCGGTTTGGTTGCATGATCACTATTCCACATTCATTTGATAAAAAATGAATGACAAAAGTGTGTAGAATAAAACCACAAACACAAAGGTATATAACTCCAAATTTTAGTAGTTCTAGAAGAAACCAAATTACAACAAAGAAATATTTCTGTATTCTTGTATAGGGGAGATTAAAAGAGATTATTTTTGAAATGCATTCAGTGATCAGTTCAACACACTTTAAACAGTAAAATTAGCATTGCCAATGACATGTATAACCTATTATGTAAAGTGTTGGTTCTATCTAGCTTTGAACGTGTAAATTTACTTCATATTTGTTGCACATCTAAAACGCTCCTGCAAATTTATGACAGAGATGGTATCCTAGTTTAGCTTTAGAATCTTGCAACAATTCGAGGCAGAGGAAGACCCAAAAAGACTATAAGAGAGATTATCAAAAAGGATCTCGAAATTAATGGTTTGGATAGAAGTATGGTACTTGATAGAACATTATGGCGGAAGTTGATCCATGTAGCCGACCCCACCTAGTGGGATAAGGCGTTGTTGTTGTTGTTGTTGTTGTGAAGTATGTAGCTAGGAACCAATAAGGGGGCATTTGGTAAATTGAAAGTTTTTACTTTCACAAGAATCTTAAAGTGGGAAACTATGATTTTCATTTATGTATGCAATTAATAAAAAATTGATTCCCAGAAACTATGATTTCTGGGAATCAATTTTAGCTCACTTTCTCGCAAAAACATTCCCAAAGAAGGAACAAGAATCCAACTTGCCCGTGTGGAGAGAAAGTTTTAGTTATGTGTTTTACATGAATTATTAATTCCCAGGAAGCATATTAATTCTAACCATACGTATTTTACACATTCTCCCCGTAATCATAATTCCCAAGAATCGACTTTCCCAGGAATCATGTTTTCTGGGGATGAAAAAACTTCTCCCTTACCAAACACCCCCTAAGTTTCAATTTTAAAACAAAGTTCAAAGCAAGAAGAACAATTTATTCTGATGATGACAGGGTAATACTGGTGGTTGTCCACGGGAGCCATGGCATGACTTGCATTCTAAAATTGATGGTCCAGCAGCTTACGATATTTTGAAAAACTTTGAGGAGCGCTGGTTAAGAGCCGCAAAACCAAAAGGGATTCAAAAGTTGAGGAGTTCATACGATGATGCGTTGCTTAAGCTAGACAGAATCGGAGATATTATTAGTTCATCTAATGCTCCTAGTGTCGGTGATGATAATCCTGAGTCATGGCATGTTCAGGTATTTACTCAATTAGTACTGAATAAATATTTAGAATTTCTAGAAGCAGTTTATTTTCTCATTTACACTAGTTAAATGTAACTATTTAATGTACATGCTTTTGGAATACAGATATTCCGTTCAATTGATTCAAGTTCTGTCAAGGGGTTTCCAAAGGAGCCAAAAGATGCATCAAGCATGGTGAGTGAAAGATTTTAATGTTTCTAAGTTTTCTTACACGTGCTAGATTTCAATTCGTCATACTTGAGCCATCTTAGGTGTGATGATGGGATAGTTAAACATTACTGTGTTTTTGCAGAATCTAGTATGTGGGAAGAATGTGCTGATTGACATGAGCATACATACAGCATATGTAAAGGCCATTCGTGCTGCACAACATTACATTTATATAGAGAATCAATATTTCATTGGGTCTTCATATAATTGGAGTCAACATAAAGACCTTGGTATGGAACTCCTCTTCTGAACACATGTGGCTTGTTTGCTTCAAGATTTCCTTCTTTTAGTGTGCTGAAGATTTTGTAGAACATAAATAGATTATCCCGGTATATCAGCTTTTGTATGGATAAAGCGTCCAATGCCAAAATCCATTATGTAGAACTATTTTACGAATTAAACTGAATGAATTGAAAATTATATTAAAGAAAAAATATCATTTCCTTTCAAATCTATGATGTGTTATGTTTTGTGCATTTTATATATATCATATTCTCTAGAAATTACATGAGTATGTCATAGCTGGTCTGATATATCTATTTTCATATCTTTAAATTATTTGTAGCCAAAGCTCACTGAAATATAAATCCCCATGGTTTCCTTTAAAAGTTAATAAAGTGAAGATTTAACGTTTGCATTTGTATTTTCAGATGTGTGATCAAATATTTAGTGCCTTTTATACATTAATGACAAGCCTCCGCCTATAAACTGTATCTTTTCTGTGTTCTTTTTCTTTGGCTACATTGATGACAAGGAGGTTTGAACCTATGACCTCTTGCAAATTACTTGAACTCCTCACCACTAGACACTCCTAGTGTTTTTCTGTATAACATAACATGGTGAAGATGAATAATTAATGAGGTTAATTACATTTATTTCAAATATCTCCTTTCAATGTTAAAATTTGTTACATTTAGAGAGAGATAGAGAACTGATAGAAATCATAATTGTGTTTTCATTATTTGATGATTACAACAAAGGTCTATATATAGAGCAGAGTTCACAATGAGGCCTAACTCTGACTCTAACAATTACTAACTGATTCTGTTAGTAACTAACAGAATCACAGCATACTAACTAACTGAGAAGAGACAGCTAATAGTAATCACAAACAGTTTTTACAACTAACTGAAAACTAACTGAATTTAAGACTTCTCTCTAACAAAATTGCATGTTTTTGCAGGTGCTAATAATTTAATTCCTATGGAAATTGCGCTGAAGATTGCTGCAAAGATAAGGGCAAATGAGAGATTTGCAGTGTACATTGTTATTCCAATGTGGCCAGAGGGTGTTCCAACTGGTGCTGCCACCCAAAGAATTCTATTTTGGCAGGTATGCTACCTCGCAGAAGATAAAGGCCAACTTTCATATTATGCCACTTGAATTCTTGCTAATAAATTGAGATTTTGAATGCTCAGTTGATCTGTTGATTTCTCTACTCATCAGAATATAAGAAATTACTTAAACTTGTGTGAAGCTGGAACCACTAATTTATAAGTGGATTGTAGTTATGTGAATTCTGGCCCCAGAATATACACTAAAAGTATCGTGTCTTCCCTACTTCTCTTACTATTTTAGTTAAAGATGTTGCTTCCAAAATATAGTTTTCTTTTTTATAGTTTCATACTTACTATGAATTTTATTTTATAAAAATTTCAGCATAAAACAATGCAAATGATGTATGAGACAATTTACAAGGCTTTGGTTGAAGTTGGGCTTGAAACAGCATTCTCTCCACAAGACTATTTGAACTTTTTTTGTCTTGGCAATAGGGAGGCCATAGATATGTACGAGAATATCACTGTGTCTGGAACTCCTCCGCCAGCAAATAGTCCACAAGTATGAATTTTATTCTCTCCATCCCCTCTTCCCTTTTCAGTTACATTTTTCTGCTTCCATAGTGCCATGAAACAGTGATTCGTATATAGTTATAGATATCTAGTACCGATGAATAAAAAAAAGTTGCTTCCAAATAGCTCGTTATAAACTGTTATTTTGTTGTGTAAACTGTGAAAAGCTGTTATATTATTTATCCAAATGTCTTAATTGTTTTTTCTTAATTCTGTGAAATGCTTGTCTTACTAGTAAAACAAATATTCTAACAATCAATATAAGCATCTTAGTCGTCTGTTTTGTGGCATGCAATCTCCCTTTGGTGAATGCAATTTTAAACTTGTGTACCGGTGCTCTTTGTCCAGGCATTTAGTAGAAACAATCGCCGTTTCATGATTTATGTTCATTCAAAAGGCATGATAGTTGATGATGAATATGTCATATTGGGGTCTGCAAACATCAACCAGCGCTCTATGGAAGGAACAAGGGACACCGAGATTGCAATGGGTGCGTACCAACCTCATCATACCTGGGCAAGAAGCCAGTATCATCCTCGTGGGCAAGTAAGCATTTTTTAAGTTTGTACTTAGTGGCTTCTCACATTTACTTTAAGCCTTTATGACAACCACTGATTGAAAAATGAATAGTTGAAGTTGTGATAAATTACATGTATAACAAATTATGCACGTTTCACTTTAGGTGAGTTAAATCCAATCAACCAGCCAACGTGACCCTCTTGATCCTCAGGCCACAAAACCACCTTTGGCTTTACTTTGGTTTCTCTAATGTTTCTCTAATTCCCTCGAATACAAATATGCATGTCAATCTAACTTTTAAGGAACTAAAAGTTCTTAATTTAGCGTCTCTGTTTTACTAATATATATGTTTCTGGTACGAAGGGAAAGAATATGGGTTGTGAACCACACAGTTAGTTTTACATTTTGTTAATATTAATACACATTTCCTGACCAATACCATGCAGATCCATGGATATAGGATGTCACTTTGGGCTGAACATACGGGTACGATTGAAGACTGCTTCTTACAACCAGAGAGCCTTGAATGTGTTAGTAGGATTAGAACAATGGGTGAGCTGAACTGGAAGCAATTTGCATCAAATGATGTAACAGAAATGACAGGGCATCTGCTCAAGTACCCGGTAGAAGTCGATCGAAAGGGTAAGGTAAGATCCCTCCCGGGCCACGAAGAGTTTCCGGATGTGGGAGGAAAGATTGTAGGATCATTCATTGCCATTCAGGAGAATCTAACCATTTGATTACTTTTTTACATTCACGTTGCTGGCCATTAGGATAGGAATAGGATGAATGTAAATCACTGGTGTGCATGTAACTTAATTAAATGATAACTTTTTTTTGGGCCAATCATCATTCATATAAATAATCACACACGTTAACATTTAACATTTTCTGGTGAACAATCTACACAAGAGAAATCACTTTGGTGATATCTTGATTCAATTAATCTTTTTAAATGCTAAATAATTAAAATGATATACCATAAGTGAATTCTAAACATTGATGCACTAAATTCAAACTTAAAATGTTTCTTGAGTAAATTATTGTAACTTTATTTATTTATTTATTTTAAATTTAGAAGTTCATTATTATTATTTTAATATATTGCAGTGGCCTCTAAAAATAACAACAAACACATAAATGATGCATTTAAATTTATACCTACTATCCCACAACATGAAATATGTGCATGATACTCCTAAAATGCATAACCCAATTAACACATCAAATTGTTATGCCTGCACCTTAGCGTTACTCTACATGTGTTTCAATTGTCATATTAATTTGATGTTACTAATCACCCTTTATATCATTGTTCATTCTGTTATAATGTGATAATCTTATTTTGTTTTTTCAAAACATTATCCAAACATCATGCATGAATAAGTATGGGGTTGCTCTGATACCAAATGTTGGGATTTAATTTCAAATATATGGATTCAATCAATCAACCTAATTTCTTTCTAACAGTAACAGACAATTATCAATCCTAATCACATGTTTTCCATTCATGTAGAGAAAGAGAAATTACTATACAAAAATGAATAGAATCTTTTTGTGTCCTCATGCTCAAGATCATGATAAAATATGTATACAGAAGTTGGATTAGCCCTAATAGAATGATGATGAAATCTCTTTGTGCATAATATTCTGTATTTTCTCTATTCTGATCGGTGACGGGATAAAGAGAAACTGTGTTGTGACTCCTTTGTACAAATGTGGGCCATAACCCCTATTGTCACATTTCGCTCAAAGGGTTGAAGGGAGATAGTGCATCTGTTAATCCCACATTTGATCATTATAATTTGGCCATCAAATATTACTTGTATCTACATAATTATCATTTCATAACATATATGTCTTCAGTCATATTTTTATATTAATTAAACCTATTTAATATTTTAACTAATTATATAATGATCCTAACTCATTATATATATATATATGACCCAAAATTACTAATAAAATCTTTTTTCATTCTTTTTCCTTGCTTGTATACATATAAAACCCCACTTGCTACGGTAAATGCTACATATTATTCCTCACTCCTTATCAGGAGACTAGATGACGGCCGGGAACACCATGTTGTGTAAAATTGTAACTTAGAGAGTTACTAAGCTTGATATGAAATCAAATCATCATCTGGATTGTGTTCCATTTTCTGATCTCAGCAATTATATGTGGATCTGTTATTTTATTTATCTCAAGTATTACTGTTCTTAGTTCTCTTGACGGATGCTGTTATATTATTTAATTAATTTACCTTTTTCTTGATCAATTGCATAATTTCACGAAACTATAATATGAATTTCACTTAGTTTCCAATAACTAAACATCAATGTTTCCGTCTTGAAGGAGAAAGCAGAGGCTTGATTAGACTCTCAATGAAAGTTGTAATTTTCTACCTAAATTTCTTTGATTAATTGACATTCCGTTTTACCTAATAATAGTAAGGAAACCTTTTTGTTATGTTACCAAATTATTAATAACAGGTGGCGTAGTGTGTTAATTGACTACTTATCCTTATAAATGTGACGTTGGCATATTATTAAGAGTAACTTTATTCTCAGTTGCTCAAGCACTTTTTCTTATTGAACATTCACATCTTCTCTCAAAATATCATTAAATAAAGCTGAGGAGGGGTTCTTAATAAGGACAGATTCCTCCTCATTTAAGGAACCGCTCCTTACATCGAAGAAGAAGAAGAAAGCTGCACTTGAGTCTCACTAGTTGTTTATATGTTGAACTTTTATTTTCAAAGTAGGAGTTGATATAACACATGTCACCAAAAAATGGCAGAGACAACAACGTTACATTAATGAAGAAAAAAAGTTGCTTAAATTATATATATAAAAAAATTATGCTCATAAAAAAGTTAAAAATAATTACGGTAAGCAACGCATTAGACTTGCATCGTTAAAGATACTCTAGTCCATCCTCTCACAATACAATGTTATCTAACTTCAAACCTTTCATTTAGATACAAACATGGTTTTGCTTTGACTACTCTGACCCCTTCCTCCTAATATACTGTCATATGAATTTTTAATTGTGACAACAAAAATAACTAAAGTCCTACCAGTTCAATCTAATTGGGATTTGAGTTTGTTAACTCTTCGGTCTGTTTGAGGTTACATTTTGTTGTGTCTGGACGTCATTTAATATTTTATTCAATAATGTAGTAGCTTTAGAAGGGTGCTACTATTAGTGAGGATTTCATTAAATGCAATTGGGGTTGAGAGCTTTGCGGTTTGCATGAATTGAATTGAAAACACAATTAAATAGTAAATGCAATTGAGTTGAGAACTGCATTTCAAAGTCAAAAGGTGAAATGAAACTATGAACAAGTTGCAACAGGTAAGAAAAAAAAACCCATTGCCCTTTCTTTCATCTCCTTTTTGTTTTTTTCGTAGGTAATAAAGTTTTCTATAAAAAAAACACAGTTAAGTATTTCCTTATTTTATTACACATAGTAAAGAAAAATTCCTTTATAACAGTATTTAAGATAAAGTAAAATGTTTTGTCACCTATTTTTCACTTCACAATTCTTCCTTCATGTTGTAGAGTTAAAAGTATTTGACTATAGGTTACAGAAATTAGTACCATTAGCATCTGGATGGACCCAAAGTTCATCCTCCAAGTTGGGCCACTCTACCCTCTTTAGATTTATGGTCAGTAGAAAGACTGCCACAAAGGCCAGAAAACCAAAATCAAAAGAGACCAACAGAAAGACACAACAAACCAAGCTCCAACTCAAAACTAATGCAACTTTATGAGAAAGATACTAGACCGATCTAGTGGCAGCAAATTTTCCAGCATATTCTCTGCTACCACATGGGCCATTCTGTTTAATTTTTTGAGAAACAAACCAATTGCAATACCAATCTTCAAAGGCAAGAGTTTTCATTTGCAGATATTGAATAATGACCTCTATATTCCTGCAGGATTTGTGACCCCCTTAGCGTGTGGCAGAGGTTTGCATTATCTTATGTTTTGAAAAATAACTTCCTAAAATTGCAAGGACTGTCTGTGTCAGAAGGGCGAGCATCTCATGCCACAAAAATTGAGTTAGCTAATATTTTCCTGTGTGTTCCACTAATAAAAGGATCATTCATGTGGTCTCTTATCACCACCGTTATTGCACCCTGACAATGTTTGCTATAGAAAGACATCAAAGTTGAGCTTATATGCTCAACGCCAAAGTGGAGATCAACTTTCTGGTCATACTATAGCTATGAGTGAAAGGATAATATGGTGTGTCTGAATGTGATATGTTAGTCACTAGCCTTACATGGTATTCTGAAAATGGTTGGTATACCTATATATATTGAGTACTTAGATTGTATTGTATGTATGAATACCTTATGTTATATAATATGGTTGACAGATAATCATGTCCTTTAAATATGTGATCAAAGATTCAATCCTCAAGTATATATGTATGAAATAATATCTATCAAGAAAAGTTAATTTCTTAAATGGATATCAATATCTCAAAATAGAAATGATTACCTACCCTGTACTTAATAAATCACTTCATGCAAAACATAAATTTGTTGAGGGATTATTTACTATGCTACTAAGTGAAACAAAATGCTATTTCACTCTTTTCCATCTTAGGTGTTTTTAAAAAAAATATTTTTGCTTACTGAAGTTACAATGTTAATAATATTTATATTTTGCCATGTCATATCCATACTGTAGTTTTCAAGGCCTTAAGAAAAATACTGTAGTTTTCAAAAAAATTGTTATTGACCCAACAAACAGAAGTTTTGCATTCTTTGTCTTAAGCTCTTCTAGCCAATCAAACAGTTAGGCGCCAAATTCATTTGTGTTCTGGCCCTTTGGCAGCAATTGCAGATCAGATCGAGCCGTAATAAAATGGTTCGGTCTATCAACATTTAAGAGTGTGTTAAATTATTCCTAACTCTTTGGTGGCAAAATGGGCAACTAGCTAGCTAGAACTTTAAAGTTTTAACTAACTGCCCACTTTAATTCTTTTTTGCAAAGGATAACGATCATAACATCATGACAATGAGAGGGAATTTTCTCACTCGCAATGGTATAATCTGATTCAACTCAGATTAATCAAATATTCAATATAACAGCCTGATATGTGTGGCTCAAAACTACTATATACAGGGAGAGAAATTGAATTAAATTACGTAATTATGAGAGGGAATTTTACTATTGATGTATTTTAAGAGAATATCTAATTATACCTTCTTAAGGTACTCACATTAAAAAAATGTATACATTAACAAACCTTAAAAACATTGTTAACTTACATATATATAGTTATTGTTTAATATTTTTTTATTACCATGTTATTAGTTGAAAGTGTTTATTGACTTTTTCAATGATTAATCTTGATCATGGAACTTAATTATCCACCTTTAGTAAAAAAATTTCCTCCCAACCATATTTTATCCATTTGTAAGACTTAAACCCAAGACTTACTCAAACGACCAAGCCAGTACCACTCTCTGCCCTTGTAGCCATGCCCACCTCCACAGACTCCAGATCTGTTTGCCTTCACCACCGTGGCTGCCTTGATGATGCATCACAATGCTTTTGTTCGTTCATGAATTTCAATTTTCCTTCATGGCTGTAAGCAAAGACACTGATGTACTAAAAATTTGGAATTTTAATCTCAACCGTGAAATTTTAAATTATAATCTAACAGTTAAAATTAATTCTTCTCTTTTTTATTTTAATTTTTTTTTTATATTTGAAACATCTCATATATATATATATATATATATATATATATATATATGATAAACTCACCCACAAGTAAAAAAGTGATAAAGCACAACAATTGACAGTGTTGAGCTTTAGGATGAACCTAGTGCCATAAAGCTCGGAATATTGAAATAGAAATATTAAATAAAATAATAGTTGATGAAATGTATAATAGTGCAATTTGATTCTTATTCAATATTAATGGCTAAATTAGATGTTGAGTAAAGATACATGACGTCCCAAATGAGCAATTTAATTAATGTTTTGCAATTCTGATTTGTGTCCACAAGAGACTATATATACTATTGGTAGAGGAATATGGAGGTTGAATGTGGGCTGGTTCGATCTCTTCTAGCGTTCCGCAAGAATAGATTCGTAACACTTAACATAACATACTCAGAAGATGGCCTGTCCTCAATGAAATGTCAATCATTTCATTTCTGTCGAAACTAAAGAGTTGAAGATGATCCAGTCCGTTCATTATCTGCGGCTAAGGGAGAGAGGGAGAGGGGTCCGTCCCCACCAGTGGATAAGCTCTTTGAGTTTCGGACCCCCCCTCACTTGTTAATTTCCTTTCTTTGTAGGATGGAAGAGCCTTTTGCTAGAAGCCAACAAGTTCCAAAAATGAATAAATTTTAATTTTAATTTTATACCTTTTTCAGTTTCATCTCTTGTTCATGAATAAAGTTTATATTTTTTAATTCTTTTCTATTTTTCTAAATAAACTTATTCTTAGGGTATGTTTGATTTTCCGTTACAACGTTACATTTGATACAAAAGTCATTTTATCATGAGGACTTTTGCTTTTATTTTTGTCTGTTAGATTTGTATTATTAAAATACGTGCCACAATGTTTTCAGGTGTAAAACAAACATGTACTAGTTGTACTTTCAACTTTTTAATTTCAGACAAATGTTATTTATGTAATAGTTTATATAAAATTTTGTACATTAATATTTTCTTTTGTGCTTATTTTTCTTTGCACATCATTAATTATATATTATAATGAATTAATGATAAAAAGATATAATATTTAGTTATTAAATAAATTATTGTATGAAATATATGTATCATATCTATGATCAACTGTAAATCTTCTAATATCTCTTCAAACCCTATGAATAATAATAATAAAAAAAATCTTTCTTAAAATATTCAGTTTTGTTTTGTAAGTAAAAAGTGAATGCTGCAGAATGACTAATGAGAGGGTGAGCCCAGCTCATCATGGTTGCTGTTTAAAATAAAATAAAAAATATATATATTATTTGAGTATGTCAGTGTATCACCTTACCTTTTGATTGTATTTTCAAAAAGTCAAAACGTGCTAAAATTTGTTGAGTTTCTAAAATTTGTTCGTAGTAATAAAATATTTCAACTTAACGTATTTACTTAATAAATATATATATATATATATATATATAAAATAAAAAAGAATGTATCAATAATGTAAAGATTCTTACACTTTTATTAAATTAAAAATTGTCTACTTTTATAATAAATATTTTTAAAATTATATTTAATTTTTTTACTAGATGATAATATAAAATTTTTTATATAGACTATACGTGAAAATTAAACTAAAAAAATAATATTTTTTTAGGCATTATTGTTTTGGGCCTTCTTCTTGTTCATATTTGGTTATTGTCAGGAAATTACTAGGATAGGGTTGCTAATGGTGGCAGATTCAGTCAATGCATGTCGTGGGGGCGTAGATGATTTCCATGGCTTAACCTCCACGAGAAAGAAGACTAGGGTTACGCTAACTAAGGAAGAAACTAACGAACAAAGTTTGGAGCTTTTCGTGAGAAACCATGCTTGGTAAGGGAAAGTGAGGTTAGGAACCTAAGACCACACAATGATTCTCCTATTAGTAGAGAAGGGAAACACTTATATCTCTAGGAAATATGATATGTTTATTGATTGATTTGATATAGTATATCAAATTTCAAAATTTATATTCAAATTCAAAGTGATTGAAGTTAGATTAATTATAGTATTTAAAAGAAATTTAAAAATATAAAATATGTAATAATTTACTAAAAGAAGCAAATTGATCTTAAGAATATTTTTTTTTGAGAACGAAAAATTAAATTTATATATAATAAGAAAATGAACGTGACGTAAAATTAAATTATTTAGCTAGTACACTATAATCAACATTGTTTTTACTGCATCAAAATCCATAATGATGAGTGGTACTTATTCATGCATATCACCGTGGATGATTTTCTTTTTAAAATAAATACTTGCGCTATAAAATAAATCTACTTTTGAACTTTTTTTTCATGCACTGTGAGAAAGACCATCCCTTTCTGGGGGTCTATGAAAAAGTGCCGATTAATGTTTGATGCATAGTTAATCCTTATATAGAAATTATTTTTTTTAAGGGTAAAATGGACAAGAGATATGATATCATAGTTAGAATGCTAAGATATGTGTAGAAGAATGAAAATGTTATAATGGGAGAATCAGGGGGCGCAATTCGCAGCTTCTTCACCTTATTGCTGTGTTATTATTTTTATGCCTGTTGCTTAGTGCACAAGCCGTCTTTCCCACTCAATTTGATTAAATAAACAAATGACACCAAAGCTTATATTATGATATATCTGTTAAGAATAGTCGCACATGGTAATTCATGAACATGATAAGTGCTTATATAGCTGGGTAGACCACCCCCTTATGAATCGGTTTTTAAGGGGACCTTTCGAATGTCTTTACTGCACTATAAAATTTAATAATATCTGCATTAAATATTTAGAAAAGAAAAAATTGTTGTTCACAGTGATTTTACTTTACAGACGCAATATTAATGTCTTCTGCATGTGGATAATATTTGTGTGGCCTTGTATTTACAAAAATTGAAATTATATATGATTTATTTGTGAAAAACAATTTTAAATTTGTAATACTCATAGGAATTTAAGGCAAGAAAATATGTATATCTTGAAGCTTGCTCATCTGAAATTAAATGTGTTTAGTTTAATTTATTTATAAAAAAAAAAATCAAAGATTTTCACCAACTTATTAAAAAGTTTAAAAACATACCAATGTTTCTTAAAATTTACAACTATTCCAAATAAACGCTCAATACATCAAAATGTTATTTTTTTTAAGAAAGTGTTGAATGTCGATATTCTGCTAATGTAAATAATTTTTTTATAAGTTTTTAGGTAATTATTATAAAAATTAATCAATTTATAATACATAATAATATATATGTGATCGGGTAACTATATAAATTTTTATACACAATCAATTTATTTCATTCAAATTCTAAAAGAATTTGTAATTATCTTACTGTAGACATTATATTTTTACAATGAATTTGGATTTTTTATAACAAATAAATAAAAAGAGAAAGAAAGAAGTATAAAATAAAAACAAGTCTTCTAACGGAAAGAAGTATAGAAAATAATATTATAAAATAAATAATATAATTCTTTTTCTTATAACGAGGGAGTTCGTGTCTTTTTACATTTAAAAATAATAAAATAAAAGTAATATTAGGTAGTTTTTAGCATTGAGTGGGTGTATGTTGGTTAAAAAGAGTAGTCATAGAAATAAATAAAAAAATTGAAAAGTTTATTTTAGGAATAAAATGAGGAAAAAAAATGTGAGCACTAAAATATCCTAATATTTTTATTAATAGTATAGAAATATAACTAGTTTATCGGTTTCAATCACATATCAGGCAAGTGAGAAGAAGTGGCACATTTCATTATTAATAATTGTTTCGAAATGGTAAAACTGGTAAAAAGGTGATTTTTTTTTTATAAGTTAAGCTAATTTACACAGATTTATATAAATGTCATCGTGAGTATCATAAACAAACCGGCAAAGATAGTTTTAAAACCAAGGCTCTTTAGGGAAACTAAGAATATTCTTGGTCCTTCTCTCTGCTGCTAATGAAAGGAATAATCAAGTTAATACGTATATTACATAATATGTGAAAAATGCAGTATTACTCATGTCTTTGTATGTGTCGCTAATTAAATACCTCAAATTCGGAAAACAATTGGGATAAAATTCTCTTTGTTTCTCTGTCTCTGCCTAAAAGTAATTAAAGTTAGACTTATCTCCCCACTAGAGAGACAAAGAAAAGAAAACATCTCTGTTTGTTTTCTCTAATGAGCAAAGGATCCTAATTAAATCCTAATCCCAAATTAACATGATTTTTCAGCCGATACCACACAAGTTTCAATTTTATAAGAGAAGTGTGTCCTTGGAGAGAATATGTTACATATATGTCAACGGTTGAAACATGAGCACACACACGTGGACATTTGAACGTAAAGATTCTAAGTACAAATATACAACAATTAGTAACATCTGGGAAAACCATAACTAGAAACACATCACATCCCATCTCACAACACAAGTTCGATACGACAAAACTCTTTTAAAGAAAATTTATTCTCATTTTAAATAAACATTGTCAGATCATGAGCTTCAATTCAATTCCCCTCATTACACATATCATTGTCAAACCTAAAAGAAATTCTGAAAAATAAATGAAGGAAAGGACGTTACAAAACGTGTTCATTTATTGCAAACGGTGCAACAAAAAGAGCACTCAAAGTAACCCTCCAAGGGCCAAAATGCAAACATACATACATAACATAACATTATAACATTATAACAACACGATCCTCAACAAATTTATACACACTACTTAACGATTTATCATGACCCAATAGCTCTATAAAGTTAACCAAGAAAAAAAAAAGATTTCATGCATCCGATACCATTCATTTTCTCTCTCTCTCTCTCTCTCTCTCTATGTTAATCTTGCTTCACGTTTTCTCCGGGCCAAGCAAACCAAAACCAACAAAGTGGTTCGTGTCCAACAACGTGGGACCCCTGCGAAACCCCCACGTGTCGAAGGGTAAAAGTGGTGCCCCACCTGTCGACGAGCCAGAGAGTGAAACGTGTCCTTCTGGACTCTCGCGCGCAGAAGGACCACTTTGGAAAGGCCGGCTCGAGAACGGTGCATAAACGGTCCCGTAGGGTCCACCCATTGCCCTCACACTCCTACCCTTTGGGTCCCGCACCCACCCTCACATGACCCATCAGGTGGACCCACCCACCCTCACCAACAAAAAGAAAAAAGAAACACACATCACACCTTCTCTATTTTAAAACAACAAAAGATTTTTCTTATCACTGATTTTAAGGTCACACTCTCCTACTTGCATAAATTTCACCCTCCCTAGCTTAAAATTGAAAATTAAGGAAAAGGACTCTTGTATACTTGGTGTGTTCAGTTGTGTGAAATAAAAAAAAAAGTAAAATTCATATTATTTTTTTAATTTTTCTCCCGATCTTCTTTTTCTATAACCAAACCAAGGACAAGTTTTTTTGGAGCTGTTTATTATTTAGAATTAAAGTTTTGTACATAAAAAAGGTTGAGAAAGGTTAAAAACATTCTCTAACATAGTTTTCTAAATATAATATATATTTTGTATTGATTAAATTTATTACAATTGTAAATTTTAGTTTGTTTAACGTCATATTAAAGGAATTTTTCTTGATTTTATAATTTTTAACAAACTTTAATTATGATAGAGAGTGTTAGGAAAAAAAATAATTAAAGGATGTGACCAAAAAATTTATATTAAAAGATAGAAATAACAGAGATTATTGAGAGAGGTGTTAATTGAGTGAAGTAAAATAAAATATCACATGACAGATTATATACTCGAGATTTTACTCGTGAGGTAAGGTAAAGTAAATGTAAATATATCTACGAATATTCTTTGAATCCATATGTTTACTCTACCTAAACTGGGACACCATTTTCTTTCCCTAAATTTATCACTAGAAAAAAATACATAACATAGATAACTGGAATAAAACTATAATTTCAATTAAAAAATAGTATAAAAAGTTTTAATCTAATAAAAAATGATATGCAATAATTGTATACTATAGTTGGATCGCAGACAATTATATAGAATAAATGCGTTGATTTTGATGATAACCATCTTAAAAACCATAGTACTTTAGTTTTGGATTGGTGAATAGTATAAAATATTTTAGAACAATAATACATAAAAATTAAAATGTAAATAATTTATTCTAATTAATTGTTATGAAAAATTCTCTCCGTAGAGCTAGTAGTTCTGAGCTTCTGGTACAGGTTGTGTGGTACCCCGCACTGGGTCCCCACCATGCCTTCCACTTTTCGTGTTGACCCACACCCACACGCACGAGGTCCCCACCATTTTTAATCCCGCATCACGTGCGCACGTGCTCTTCCTCTTTCCCGCAGCAACGACGTCGTTGTTCATGGCGGAAGCAAAGAAACCAGATTCAAGTTCATCTTCTCGTTCCTCACTCAATGCTTGGAAGACGCGCGCGACATGAACTGCAACTCCTGCTTGTCGTAAATCTCCAACGAGAAATCCCTCAGCATCTGCGTGGTAGTGGTGGTGGCGGTGGTAGTGGTCGGAGCCATGACGGTGGCTCTCGCCGCCGACTTCGACGACGGCGCGGTGGAGGAAGCGTTAGCGTTGCTTGAAGACGTTATCGAGGTTGGCTGAGGCTGAACGGGTGTGACCAGGGAAGAGACAAACGCGGATATAGGTCTCGCTATGGTGAAGAACTGAGGCTGATGCTGAAACGACGCCGTTTGAGGAACCACAAAAAACGCGCCTGCTGCCGGAACGACGGCGTTTGAAGGTATGGCCCACACGGGAACCATTCCTTGCGGCAAAGGAATTGCTGTATGTTGCGGAATTGTCATCGTCGTCGTCGTTGCTGCGTTTTGGTTATTATTATTAGAGCTTGCGAGCCCGGTGGAGATCGAAACGGCGGCGTCGTTTATGTCAACGTAGGCGCTATTCGCGGGTCGTTTGCGCTTCTTCCTCTCGGGCTGGTCTCCGGGTTCTTGGTCGGAAGGTGAAGTGGTTGGAATCTTTAGGGTTCCGTTGACGGACATCGCGATGGCGGGGACGGTACCGGTGCCGGTGGCGGCGATGATGGCAGGTTCGGCGTGTTCGAGAAGCCACCGGATGGTTTCGCCGTCGGATTTATGACCAAGTTCTCGGGTCAGCTGGAAGATCCGTGCCGCACACGTGGCGGGCATTCGGATCCTCCTACCTCGGCCCTCTACTTTGGTATGACGGTCTTTGGTGGAGGCCCGTTTTTGTGGTTGGGCTTGGGCTTGGGCCTGAGCTTGGGCTTGGGCCAGAGCCTTGGACATGGACATGGACATCCCTGCCGGCACGTGAACCGCCACCGGCATCACACGTATGGCAGACCCCTCCTCCGTCTCGGGCTCCTCTTTAGGCGCCTTGGGCTCTCCCAACCTTAGATCAACATCTCCAGAAGCTTCATCAGCCATAACTTAACAGCAACGTAAAAAAAAAAAAAAACACAACAACGTGTGTAACAAACGAAAGTGTTTAAGGATGTATAAGATGGAAAGTGGTGTTTGAGTTGGTTTAGAAACTTAGAATGAGAGTGCAAGTGTGATGTTGTGTTTGCGTGAGTGTATAATAACTATGTAACTATATATAGAGAGAATGAGAGAGGTGGTTTTGTGGGGGCCCTTACCGTCCATGATTTTTACATGGAAAGAAATCTACGGTGATCGTTGATGGATCCATAGAGACTAGGACTATTGCACGTGCTGGGGCCCATGGAGGAGCGATTGCGGTAGGGGGAGTTTTGGTCAATTCAGTCACTTATTTGGCAACTGCAAAAAACGTTAAGATAGAAAAGAAAAAAAGAGAGAGAAAGCGAAAAGAAAGAAAAATGGTATGGAAGAATGGAAGTGAACTTGATAAGATTCTTGCATGATGAATCGATGATGGCGTGAACTATTTGGGGGATAAGGAAAATGTTTTTTTTTTTTAGGGTAAAATGTATTTTATTCATTTACCTTATTTTGGGTTTGGGTTTGGTGTTGTAAGTCGTTTGACAAGATTTTACTTTGTTGTTCAAAAATGTCATTGGTAGATTTATACAAAAACTCTTAACACAAATATATTATATTCGTTAATCAATTAATAATATTAATTTTGATTAATGTAATTAATGCATATTTAATGTGACATCTACTTTCATATAAAGTTTGTTTAATGTTATCAAGTTTATTAATAGCATATTTGAAAACACTTCAAACACACTATTAATAAGCATTGCGATAAACTTCAAACACACTATTAATAAACATATTACGGCAACAAAACCACTTCAAAATAAAGAAACTTTGCAAAAGTTACATATTGTCGCTGACATAACTTTATTTTAAACGTGCACTAAGTTAATGGGGCAAATTTATGAAAGGAGCATCTTGATCTAACAAAAATACTTTAAATATCAAAGATGAAACTTTTTATTTGTGATAAAGGAAAACTTTTTAAATTTAGGAGGTCAAACTAAAATAAAAAATTAAAAGGCAAAAAAGTATTTTTACCTCTTTTTTTTTTATAAATTTTTATATATGCATGAATAATTTTGGAAAATTATAAATGTCGACTTCACATTTGGTTGGAGAAACGAAAGACAGAAAAAGAAATAGAGAACAAATAATAAATATAATAAATGGTGTGATAAAAAAAATAAAGAGAAATAATGAATGGGACCTCAGTAATTTTTATGTATATGAATAATTGGTGGAAAAAAAGATAAAATTACTGTATATGAATAATTCCTCAGTAATTTTTATGAGACCTCTTACATAATGAATGATCTTGTGAGTAAAAGTTGAAAACGGTACACATAGGAAGACGGGGAGTTAAAATCGTAACGCTACTTGAGAGATAATTGATCCCCGGGCAAGTCGGAATTGTTTTGAATAAATAATATTTGCATGCAAACGATAGTTTTGTTTGTACGATCTAGCAAGAACAATTTAAAATTTCTTTAGAGTAAGCACGTTACACATCTTTAAACATGCTATATTGCCCGTACCCACTACTTTAAAGCCATGAATGCATTTAATTAATCATTCATCTAATGCCCAACAAGAGGACAGATTCATTTCTTTCTTTCTTTCTTTTTTTTTACAGTAGGAGAAATTTATGTTTAAAACACTAAATATGTATCACACATACTTATTAGTCAAAACATGATTATATTTTTTATCGAAAAATGTCAGTAGTTAATTTGTTAGTACTTTTTTTTTTAATTATAAGATTATTTTAATTAATTTATGCTTCTTAAAAAATATTTAATTTAATTGATCATATTAAATATATCAATTATTTATATTATTATTTCATAATTATCTTTTTTTTATTTCTCTATCCACTTAATTATTTTTCATTAATGATCGAAGAAAAAATAATTAAATAAGAATATATAAAAAAAATAATTAATACATCTAAAAATTATAAAAAAATCTTATGAAAATGAACAAAATTTTGAAAAAAAATCCTATAATTAAAGATGGAGGGAATATTATATTATAGGAAAAAAATTTCAAATGTGCATACAATCTCTTATTCTTTCCTTCTCTCTATAATTATAAAGCTAATCTTATAACTTTCCCAAATATGATTACATGAATGAAACCTGAAAATGATATTGGTGAAAGAAGAAAAAATAATAAATGAAAAGTGGACAAAAACAACGATGCTTCGAACGAGGGGAATTCCCTTTGGCGCAGAGAGGATTAAGATGAGGAAGAAATTAAAGGAGAAATGGCATATATATATATCATGCAACAATGAGGAGCATATATTGTTCCACTTTTGGACTGAGAAATTTTTTTGTCAAACCAAATTATATATATTCAGTGAAAGAAAACAAAGACACAAAAGAAGAAAAGAAAAGAAAAGGGAAGTGAAATAATAATAATGAAACAGCGTGCAATGACGAAGACTTAAAATCTAAAATCAATAGCATGAGCGTGTGCTGCGTACATGTGTGTTTTGTATCATAGGACGTCTGAAAAGTGAAATAGTGAATGGTAGAGGAGGGAGGGTAGGTGTTTCGTGGAATGATCAAGGTACTTTTAGAGATTTTTTGTGGTTTTTTCTACGAGACTCAACTCAATATACTTTTTAGAAATTCAACTATTCAAGTTGATGTTTAAACTTTTTTTATACTTTCTCTTTTCGTTTAGATAATCTTTCTAGGTCTTAGTTATAATATAGAATTGTTTTCGTTAAGGCTTTTATTCTTATAAAATTTTCTTATTTCATTTTAGTTTTTGTCCTATTTGCTTCTGTTAATCATGTCAACATTTTAGGGTTAGTTCTGTGGCGAGAATACGATAGAATGTAATAAGATACGAAAGTAATATAGAATAGAAGTATTGAAAGTTATAATCCTATTTAATATTTGATGTACACAAGATAACAAATCAGTTAAAATTATAGTAACTACTGAAATCGAACATAAGTTATCTTTTCTTATATTTGATAACTCACTGCATATAAATGATGTGCAAATGATAATATTATTATTTTTGTTAAAAATACAAATATTTTCTAAAATGTAACTGTCAATTTAATTTTTCAAATTCTACAAATTACAAAAATTATATTTTTACCTAAATTGTACATAATTCTTTATATTATATATCTACTTTTCTTAAAAATTATAAAAATACATAATATTTTTAAAATTATTATTAGTGTTCAAATATATTTAACTATTTTTAATAATTATTATTTCATTTTATGTTTTAATTAATAATAAATTTTAAATTTAAAGATCAAAATGAAAAATTATTATAAATATATATAAGATAACATTTTTAAGTCCTTGATTGATCTTCTCCAAAATATTTATATAAGCTTTAATCTTTTAGATCGATGATTAACCCTAGTTCATGACTTAATCACATATAAAAATTTTCATTCCTCACTAAAAATTATATAATATATGAGAATCAAAATGCAAGTCATCTTTCACAAATTCAACATTTTTAACTGATTTACAGTTATTAACTTATATATATATATATATATATATATATATATATATATATATATATATATATATATATATATATATATATATATAACCTTTGAATCTTTTGCATGTATGTAGGTATTCTTCTCATCTTACACTAAGAAAAAGGCACTACAAGAAATGAGAGCATTGCAAAGATGGTAAATATTAAAAATTACACACACACGTATATATAAGTTCAATTGTAAATAAAAGCATTGCTTTGATAGTTAATGTAAAAAGTTGAAGACAAGATGTTATGCGCATGGCTTACGTATGATTTAAAGAAAATTAAAGCATTAGCTATTTAAAATTAAACAAGTTTAAATAGTAAAAGAAGAAACCTTGTTAATTAGAAAATTCCGTACTTGCAGGGAATATATATCTCACTCCAAACCCAAGTATCAATTTCGGCGAGAGTAATACTACTAATATTCGAAAAAAAATAATCATAAATTTGATAGTATTTAGTGATAGTTAGGATGAATAAAAGTGATAAGGACTACTCACTCACTAAGAATCAAAACGCATGGCACGTCATTATGATGAAAAGCCAGACAAATAAATTCTAACTCTTGATTCGTTTTTAGGAAAATCCAACCTCAAGTGATTTTTTCTTCTTCTTTTTCCCCCCTTCAAAATCCAATATTCTTAGGCGACTTTCTAGTGTTATCATTTGACACAATAATTTTCAATATTCTTGAAAATATATAAATATTCATACAGGAAACCCAGGTTAACCATCTGCTTCTTTTTCTCTTCTTTAGGTAGAAGGCTAGTTTAAAGACATAATTATTATTATAATTAGTAATATAGTTGGTAGTAGTATTACTAATTTAGAGGAGGAAACTGTTATCCTCTTCAAACTCTACTAATTCTTTTTTTAAGCAAAACTCTACAAACTTATAGTAACTAATAAATAATCCAATAATAAAAACCAGCAGCATAGATCAAACACTATTTTAACGAACACAAAACAAAAGTATATTTTGTAGCAAACAAGTAAAAGCAGAATTCCCAAAACTGAGAGGAGGGATATAGATATAGTGTTCACCTCTCATTATCATAGCTAGTATGTCACACGGTAGCTGGCAATTAAGAAGCCTAAAACAAGTCACAGTGGCTGCTATAGAGTACCATCCTAATTCAATCCAATACCAAAAATAAAATAAAGTAAGATTGTACAAAACCCTCATCGATCCATCACTTACTTAGTTAAGAAATATAAAAACAAAAAAAAATATATGCAAATCAATAAATAATATGTGCATGGATGGGCAGTGTATATAATTATTTAATCACCAACATACATGCATCTTAAACTTTTAAAATAATTATCTTAAAATTGATATAAAAATTATTTTTGATTGATTATTGAAAAGTAATTTTTTATATTACGCTAACAGTATATGCTTATTTATTTTTCTTCAAACGAAATGTATCCTCAGTAAATCAATAAATGTGAGGTTGAAATCGTTTCAATCTAATAATAATTTAAATGTTTTTTTTGAAAGAAACAATAATTTCAAGTTTGAATCTGGAATAGGTAACAATGTTAGAATTTTTCGGATCATAGTAAATTTATCTAATTCAAACATAATTATTTCTATTTTTTTTTAATAATTTTTACCTGAATGAAAATGCCTAATTGCATATTTTTCATGTTTGAGTGGAATAAAATAACAAGAAAACAAAACTTTCCCTCTAAATATAATGTAACTGTATATCAAGATTTAAACTTAAAATTACAAGATAAATTAAAACTATCATGTATGAATTGGTACATCCTAGTATGATAGATGCTTATTAAACTTCATAGAAATTATGCAACTAAATTTTTTACTCATAGTTTGTCTCACTATACACGTATCCATGATGTAGAAGGTGATGGGTGGGTCCATATTTGGCCATGCACCTTTTGGGGGCCAGGCAGGGTTGAAGAGAGGGGTGCTTGGGCCCACACGAGTGTGTGGTGGTGGCGCCAACAAGCACCGGTGTGCACGCTGAGATGCTAACCATGGCCCATGGGCCACCCCCCTCCCCCGTCACACACAGGCCCACTTTATCTTCCAAAATCACTCTGACTCCTCTCTCTATGGCTCCGGCTGCGCACTGCCCTCCGTACACTGTCCCAGTGGGACCCACCCATCCGTAAATCCAACGGTTCCTCATGCTCCCTCCCCCCACGTGGGTCCCACCACCCCAAAAATATAGGACCATGGCCTTGCTGTGCTGGTTTGGTTGGGACTTGGGTGCCTCTGCCCCCTCCCTCACTCACTTTGAAAGTGGACCACAATGGAAGAAAAAATAGTGGTGGCCCCTAAGTGGGACCCACCATTATCACACTCCCCACCTCACTTACCCCTATTGGGACCCTCTAGTGGCAAATTGGGTATTGACCAACACCCATTTTCTCAATTGGTCCCTACTTGTTTTTTCATATTTATATTTATTTAAGTTACTACTACCTCTTCTCTACTGGCTTCTGGATGGGGGACCTTTGGAGGTGGGTCCCTATTTCCTGCAGATTATGGTGTAGGGCACTCCCTCTCACTTCTCTCCCTATTGATTTGTTTATTCTTTATTATCCTACCAACTTTTGCCTACTCCTAATGACGTAATTGTTTCGTTTAGTTTTATTATTCTTTTGGTTGAATGTAGATGGTGTTTATTTATTGTGAATGGTGGGAGGAACTATTCCATTGGATGAGAATGGGGCTTTGCTTATTTCTTTGGGATAGGAGGGGCCCCTTCTAAGCTTGATCCACGATGCTTGTTGGTGAGTGGCCATGACAGCAAGAAATGAGTGATTTTACCATGAATACAATCTATGGTAAAAACAATTTTTATGCATTGGGGTTATATTCTATTTGCTGCAAGACATTAATCCTTTTCGAAATATATATATATTTGAAGAGAGTTTTATCTTTTACAATAAAGTACTTTTATACACCCATGGTCAGCATGTTTAAAGAATTCATTTATTTTGTATTATATATTAAAAAAAATCTTAATAGAATAATTTTAATATTAACTTAATTTTTTAATTGACTATGTTTCATATACATTTACTTATGTAACCAAAAAAAACACATACTTTTGTTAAGATTAGGTAGCAAAGTAAAATATCGTTCTTTCATCTTTTCATCCAACTACTTTGCCAAGTTGAATTCTGTTTTGTCTGCTTTTATTTAATCTTCTTAAACAGTGGTACATTGTGTTAAACCCAGATGAATGATGAATGAATTATTATTAAATTCCACGCCTTCATCTAGTAACTATAAAATTCTATAAGATTTGACTCATCTAAATTGATAATGATAAAAGAAAAGGAAAATATGGATTTATAGTTGTTAATTGAAAAATCTGTTAACGTGTGTGTGTTTGAGAGAGAGAGAGAGAGAGAGAGAGAGAGAGAGAGAGAGAGAGAGAGAGAGAGAGAGAGAGAGAGAGAGAGAGAGAGAGAGAGAGAGAAGAGAGAGAGAGAGAGAGAGAGAGAGAGAGAGTGAGTGAGTGAGTGAAGTTATTAAAAATATATCTCTTTAATTTTTTAATCAATAACTTTTTTTTGAATAAATTTTTTAATCAATAAGTATGACCATAGATTTTCTTCTTTAAAGTGTGGACCTTAGTTTAGAAAATTAAATTCGTGACCTGGATACATTAATATCTTAGATTTAAAGATGAATCAAATGCATAATTAAAAATGTATGTTAGTTACTATCTTCGACATTTTATATTTGGTATAATAATTGAATCAGGATGATATTCGGTCCTATTTTATTCAGTAAAAAAAAAATTATATTTGATCCTAAATTTAATGAATATCCACCCAAATTACTCATAATAAGTTAGAATTTTACCTATTAAATGATCATGGTCGTAATTTGCGATCACATATTTATCATATTTTATGATAAAGATATGAATGATCTTCCAATATTTTCACAAAAAATGATCTACAAATATTTTTTAAATTACTTAAATGATAACACTTTAATTAATACTTTTCAATTACTAATTTTAGTAGTTAAATTTAGCATTAAAATAGTGTTTATTCGTTACCAATAAAAAGAGAGTATATTCTATTTAATTAGTATAAAAGTAATGATTCCATGTTAGATAAATAGGTACTACTTTAAATAAGCATGGCATTTGGTGTGGGATTTTTTTTTTCATGTGTGAGAATCATGATTCTTGAGAATGAATAAAATTCATTTGATTAATCATAAATATTTTTGGAAATATTTATATAAATTTTTTAAAAATTAAAAAATTACATAATATTTTTACTGGTTATTTTAATTATTTCACATTAAATAATCTAATAAAAGTAATGTGATTTTTTGTACCCTAGTTTAAAAAATATTTAACAAGAAAAAAAAATAGATTCTGGCTACATCTATGAGAATATTTTTTTTTTGAAAACTAATTAAAAAAAATTCTTAGATTTTCCAAAAATATTATTTTTTAAAACTAATACCAAACATAAGAAATAAAGTTTCTTCGTCTAAGATTACCAAGAAACTAAAATTTCTCTTCTACTCTATGCCCCTAAAGTTGACGTCCATATCACTATGCGTGAGTAGTGGTGGGCTTATGAATAATGATCGTGGACTAGTTATGTAACCATGACTTGCTTTGGTTTGAATCATGTAGAGTTTAGGTCATTTAATTGTTATGCGGGTTCGTTAGCATGACTCACAAAAACAAATTTGTTTTGTGAAGTTACTGTTCGACTTATTTGCCCACATAAAAAATACTTATTTTTTAAATTTTCTTTATAACTGAAAGTTTAAACGAGAAATTTCATTTTGGGCTAACTTAAAATTAATTGGTCCAACCCACCAATCAAATACAATGAAAACAAAATTAAAAGCTAATGTGGACCGGTCCATTTTAATCATAGGCCAATGTGATCTATTCCGTTTAATCACATGCTTAAGCACACTGATATAATTCAAGCTTAGTTCATGAAGACAATGAAGCCAACTAGTGTAAGAACAAATATAGTAACAGTGATTATAGTAATAGTAATGAAGAAAATGATGAGAAAAATAGCAAAAATGGGAAGAATAGTTTATAGTGTGAGAAGGTTTGGAATTATAATTTTAAACAGTAAACGTTAAGAAATGGGAAATGTTACTGTAAAATTATATAAGAATTTTATGAAATTAATCCTTAAAAGTTAAAATCTTCATTTTAATCCTCAAACAACTTTTAAACCTTATTATTATATTATAATAATTTCAAGTTTGAGATTGGGATTTCAGTACCAAAAAAACACTAATTAAAAATCACCTTGCTCTCGCAGGTGTGGGTTTTCAAGCGGAAAAATTGGTATTCCAAAAAAATTACCACATTTTTACCTGCTTGTAGAACAAAGCCACGAGGTTCTAAGAGGGAATGCAAGATGCTTATTGCTTGCGAATAATTTCGTAAAAGTGTATCACCAAACAAAGACATTTTGTTCCAATACGAAAGTATTATATATAATTTTCGTACCAAACTAGACTATTACAAAGACATTGAGTAGTTTACAGTATCATTGAACTATAAGATACGTAATTTTGGTGTACAGGTATTGATGGACACAACCAAAAAAATAAAAGAAATACTACAAGTTCTGGTTCTGGTAAAGAAAAATACGCAACTTTGGCAGCATTAATGCTTCAGATGGTTCTTCATATACCTTCTTTGGTGATAAAAAAAAAAGAAGCATAATTCAATATACATTTGTCCACATATGGATGCTGATGGAAAATAAGCTTAATACTTAATAAGTTTGAACAAAATATAATTTTCTGAGTTCAAGAATCACATTCTAACCTGCCAATGGATGCTCAGAACTACAAGTGTAATTCTCACCCACCTCTATTTTGTGAATAGGAGTAGAACAAAATCTCCCAAATAAATATTCCAATTTATACTGAGTTGTTGATAGTGTAGCTATCCTTGCAAACAATTTGTCTCACACATGGGTTGCAGCTTAACATCTTCTATGTTTGGAATTGTCAAGCAAAAGAAAAGTTCAAGCTTGCAATGGTTTGTTATTTTTAAATCATAATAGTAGCAGGTTTGATACCTCTTCATCATTTGAAAAGTTTGGAACAGCAGGTAGTGTGGAAGAAGAGTAAGAATATCTATCTTTCCAAAATCTTGGAGGGCAATTAGGCATTTGTTCTGGATTTTATTCACGATCCTGACATGTAAGTGTATCGTGTTTGAGCTCCAATTATAAGTTCAACAAGTTTTGCTGTAACATTCATTAGAAAAACAGATCAGATGCTTAGAGTAATTTATGAAGCTGAAATGATGATGACAAGAAGGTAAGGCACTAAAAGGGAAACAAATAAGTATTAAGCTCACCTGTGAGAAATCCTATGACAGGAATAGGCTCCAAAACTTTCTCCGTGCTTTCAAGTCTTTGCCTAAAACATTATTGATATTTTAGTGTCATTTTTTCTCCAACTTTGAAGGAGCAATTTGCAAAAATTTGAAGTGTTACAAAATGATAAAGAAAGGGAAAAAATGGGAACAAAATGTAAATCATTGCTACCTAGTATACTTGCTGAAAAATGGATCTCTCATTAGGTAAAGAACAAATAGCAGCTTTCGCCGTTTAACCTGAAGCAAAACTATTTAAGCATTAACTCTTTAGTGGGTGGAACATTACTAGGAAATAAGACAGTTCTGAATGTAGTATTAATGGCCAACATTCAATGGAGAAGACCATTAAGCCCAGTGCATCTTATGTTGTATGGCTTTTCAGTCTATAGAAACACAAACCTCATCCTTTTCTAGGGCAGACAGATGAAACATTCGGTCCTTCCCACCAGCCACTGACGATGTAATGAGTGAAAGAATACTGTTTCCTATGCAATCAATAGCCAGCGAAAGGAACCAAGGGGTCCATGACCGAATACCATATTTTCGAATAAATAAAACATAAATAAGTGGTCTACTAATAAGTAGAACTTCTCCAATAAAAAACAGAGCCCCACAAAGACCCCTTTCAGACAATATGGTGAGAAGTGTTGGTCTATCCACCCTTGAAGCTGTAGGAATTCAGTGAGAAACAAATATTAGTTGAATATCTCATGCATTATAACCGATTACACTTGCTAACAAATGCTAAAAATATGGCTTAAATGCAATTATGGTCCTCCTATTTTGTTAGATCCACAATTTTGGTCCCTTCATTTTAAAATTGAGACATTTGATCCTTCTATTTTAAAAAATCCACAATATTAGTCCCCCCATTTTAAAATTGAGACATTTGGTCCTCATATTTTAAAAAATTTGCGATTTTAATCCTCCCATTTTAAAATAGAAACATTTAATCCTCAAATTTTAGAAAATTTGTAATTTTGGTCAAATTATTAATTTTGTCTCAATCATTACAAACTTATAATTACATTTGGTCCAATTGAACTTTAAACCTAACATATTCATTTAAGGTATCATTAAGAAGTGATTTAATTAATTAGAAAGTAAGAAATAAAAGAAATAAAACATAAGCAAAATTAAATATTAAACCAAAATTGTGGATTTTCTAAAATACGAGGACCAAAATTATGTATTGTCTAAAATATGGGGACCAAATGTTTGTATTTTGAAATAGGGGAACCCGAATTGCTTATTTTTTAAAATAGGAGGACCAAATGTCTCAATTTTAAAATAGAAGGATCAAAACTATGGATTGAGTAAAATAGAGGGACCAAAATTGCATTTAAGCCTAAAATATCTATAAAACAGGTTACTTGTAGGCTCCATAGTTGCTTGTTGGTGTTCAACCCTGCGTAACCACACTGGATCTGACCCCTTTGCTTTTTCTCCAAATCTAACCAAAGCAGATAATGCTCTTCCTTCCTGATTCATTGGTTTTGCACCAAGATTGTTTTTCATATAACCAGGCCTATGATGCACATCGGGCTTTAAGCCCATATGATGTTGTGAAGTAAAACTATCTGAATACTCCTCATCATTAGGTGTTTCCCCTCCTTGTAGCAGCATCTTATATCCACTCTTCCGAAACAAAGATAACCGAACCAGTACCCTGATTTAGAGTGACTCAAGATAATGAGATAAACAGATAGAAGACTACAGATATAAATTTAATGACAGATTGAGGACATAGGAAGGGCCATATGCAAAATTACATTATTCTGCTTACTTGGTTGCTTCAGTAATGGCAAGGAAATTCCATTTCTTATCATCACCATAGTATTGTTGTGCCACAACTTCAACTAATGTTTCCAAATCCTTTAATGCAGATAAGCATAATGGATAAGGAAATGAATAAGGCTCGACAGAGCCTGTAATATTTTGCTTAGGAGCTGTATCAATTATATGTTCATTGAGAGCTGTGATGATTCCCAGAATAGTTGTTACTGCATTAAATCATAGATCTTCTCAGTAAGGTACAAATTTCTGTATTATAGTAGGAGAAAATAATTAAAGAAATAGAGAAGGCAATTAGAAGTTGTTAAATTTTTAGGAAAATATAGGTAAACTAGAAGAGTGTAACATGACTTTTGAAATTTGCAACAGGTAAACTAGGTTAGGGATACACATGGCTTTGCAAAGTACATTTATTTTCATTAGCTAGTTAGCATTTTCAAGATCAACATGAACAAATAATTGGACATCAAAGCTTCTATTATGGGCCATTGCAGTCACCAACGGAAAAATAACAATGACTCAAAAGAAGTAGCCAAAAGTTATAAAACATTCACAATACCTGCTTCTGGTCCAATCTCTGATTCAGAAAACCGTTCAGGAAGAAGCCATGTCAATCCCTGTCCACATTTTCAACCCCTCAATTAGATAACTATTCACAAAAAACTCCACAACAAACTATGTTTCAACACAATGCCTCCATAGACTTGAAGAAACAGAAAACAACAATCACAGCAAAACAGGTCGTTGATTTCATTTTCTAAGATCACTTTCACTAATTATATTTTCATTAACAGCCACAAAATTCCAAATTGTTAGATTTTACAAATGAAACAACGAAATCAGGATCATTAGTGAAAAAAGCAAAACAAAATAGCACCTAATGCAACAAATAGAGCCAAATTATAAACCCACAAAATTCATACCAGAATTACTATTTTCCCCAGAATATTGTGTGCAGCTATAAATGTCACAATTAGCAAGTAGTAGCAAACAACACAAAAGCTCACAAAAAAAGAAGCAAACAACACAGAAACCTGACCTAATTCCCAAATTCCCTTTGGCTCATAAAATTGCAACAACCGAATGATTACATTAAATTTAACAAAAACAATATTGTCAAATTGATAATCCAAAATGTAACCTTACATTGGCCAAAGACTCCATGGAGTGCACAAACTCTTTGTTCTGCCTCACCCATCTCTTATAAGCCTCGATAGCTTCAGAAACTCAACGAATTATGCAAAAGCACGAAATCCTACCAAAATCTGAAGGTATTGGAAGCGACCCAGTTGGCCAAGATGTAAACTTTCCGACACAAATTGCGTGAAATAAATATGGGTTTTCAAATTTTCAATCAGGAAAAAATAAAATCAGAGAACGAATCAATGGGATACGATGACGTGGGTATTTTGGGAAATTCAGTATTTTGATCTGAACCGTTAATTTGTACAGTTTTTTATCTTTGAACCGTTGGATGAGAGTGTTTTACTCTTGATAAAATGGACGGCTGAGATTTGGTGATGAGCATTGATGGCGCGGTTAAGAGTTTGTGATTTATATTTTGGTGTTTGTGTTGCGTAAGAATAAAAAGTGAGGGCTTTTAAGTTTGATTTTGAAAAGGTTGTGCTGCTTCTCTCTCTGTCTCCTCGTTCGCTTCTTTCTCTCTCTAGGGTTTTGGGGGTTCTGAGTAAACGTTGTAAAACATGCAGCTGACACTTGAATTCGGGTAATTCTATGTTGGATCTGTCAAAAGTCACTGCTTGATATGTTTCTTTGTAAAGTTTAATTTTTATTTTTCATAAAAAAATAACTTTTTTAAATGGGGAGATTGATAAGTGTGATGCTTTTCTCCGAGATTGATAAAACTGTATTTTTTTTTTTAATTTTTAATTTTTGGTGATTGGTCTTTTTAGTATCTGAGAATGTGAATATTAATATTGGGTGAAGTTTTAGCACTTCATGTGTTACAAATGTTTGTTCATCATATTTACTTGGTCATTCATGTGATCTGATTCCCTGCTATTCCTTGACATTGTTCTTTGATTATGTTGATTCTATGCTGTAGTTTTTGGATCACTTATATTCATGTATAGCTGGTTAGTTTGCATAGTGCTATCCTCAAAAAGATTTCTTTATAGTTAAAGAAAAAGGAACTTTATGGAAGATATTTCTGATCAAACAAACAACTGGAACCTTAATAATAGAGCTATGTGTTAGCTGGGGGTTAAATTTTCCGTTTTGCTGTGTAACAAAGGGAGCCTAATAGAAGTGATCATTTCTGCGTATATTTTGGAAATGCTTATTGTGTTTCAAACATAATATAGGAAGTTCATATCTGCCTCTTTATGTTGAGGACTGAGAAGTGTAACTTATGCATCTTGATAAAACTTTTATCATAAAAGGAACAGGAAAAAGTTCTCATATGTAAAAGTTCCTTCTGAAAAGTCACAATCTTGAAAGATGAAATCAAAGATGATTCCAGATATTGAATTGATGTTCCTCATTCAGTTTATCAATTTTCTGTTAATAAAGCCATAGGGAAACATTTTATTTTCAGGGTTCTAGTTATTCTGTAGAACCTTAGGCATCGCTACAGTAATGTCTTTAGGCCATAAGAGGATCTAATACAGAGATAGAGTAAGTAAAGCTGTTTTGACTAAAAGTGAAGGAATGGATAGTGCTAAATCGGTAGAGGAAAAGGTTAGGAATGATTCTCCCCCTTTTGTTAATGTTCGACGATTTTTAGGATTGATTTTTGAGATTTGGAGATTTCTTGTTTCTCAGTTGATGTAAATACCATGCTGAAGACCCTAGGATTAAGACTTGACTTTTGTTGTTCAATTCATGTATATTTTTAGAAGCTTATATGAATTACAAGCCTGGTCTTTAGGGCTAAATATTTTTTTCCTTTGTACTGACTGTCTTTAGGGGTGTGGTAGACTCGGAAGAGTAATTGAAATCTGAACTGAGTTATATTATTAAAGGCGTGCTAATTTTTTAATCTTTATTGAAATTTATTTTAGAAATAGGTTTTATGTTTTCTTATTTTATTTGTTTATTAGATGGGTAAAAAATTAACTGAAGGTTTATTCAGCATCATTGTATGGCACTACTTAATTTTCAAAATTCGTTACTGTTTTCTTATCTAGTTATTATTTATGATGGATTTTAAGGTGAACCACTGCCATAGGTGGTCCACCATGCACCACAATTTATAGTCGTTGCATTAATCTATATTGGTCAAGCTTATTGTAGCCTTGCTTCATCAGTTCCACTCTGGAGGTTGTGATGAATAGTGATGAGGTGCTGATGTTGGTGGCTTAGAGAGAGTTGAAATTGCATTTTCTTGACAGGTGGAGAAGATTACAGGCTACAACTTCTGAAGCAAGAGGCTTGTAGAAGAAGTCCTCATTCATTCCTCCTTCATCGATGAACTCAAGGCACTTGCAAGAAACGCCCTCGATGAAGGAGGAGTGAAGGCTTCTTCCAGAAGTCACTTGATTCGGAATTTATATCGTATTATATTCTCCATTTGCTCAATGAAATTCAATTCCAACTCTTGTTTCCTTTGCCCTGCCAGCATGTGGAGAAGATCATAGGCTACAAATCCCAAACAAGAGTTTTCTAGAAGTTCTCACTTACTCCTCCTTAATTGACGAACTCGAGGTACTCGTAAGAAACACCTTTGATGAAGGAGTGAATGATTCTTCTAGAAGTCATTTGTTTTTAGGATTTGTATCCTATTATATTCCACTTGCACAACCAAATGCAATTCCAACTCTCTCTCCTTTACACCTCCAACTATCACCATTTGTTGTGGCCTCCGTTGTTTCCTCTGCCACAATGCCCCTCCCCCTTACCCTTAGGGACTGAGTAGAATACTTCATCAACCCCATCACCCAAGTGGATCATTCCGGGGCATGGTGGATTGGTCAAGGTGTGAAAGGTCCTTGTCGACATTGTTGAGTCCATTGCTGACACTTTTTATGTTGATGTCAATTTCATCCTTTAAAAACTATGGTGGGTTATGGCGGCATTTGTGGTAGAGGTGGTTGGTGATGAAGAGATAATTCAAAGAAGTAGGTGAGATCTGCAAATGTTGAGTCTAGAATAAGCCTGTAATATAGATTAATCTAGCGATTGTAAATCGTGATGCATGGTGGACCTTCTATGATGGTGGTCCACCTTACAATATGTCATAATATTTATTTGAGGTTAGAACCTTCAAGTTTTTGTCTTATTTGTTAAAATGGTTGAAACATACAGAGGGGGATTGGAACTTCTTTGTGACTCCAAGAAGATTCATAATGTCAATATTGAGCAACACAATGGAGAAGACAAGGTACTATATAACTTCAAATATTATTGAACAATAATAAGGAATATGCTTTCATGCTTAGCATTCTTATAAAATTTTCTTCTTTCTTTCTCAGTTAATCATGAAAGATTTGCTTTCTTGGGTACAGACCAACTTGATTAAGGAGAGGCCTGAAATGTTTATGAAAGGAGATACTGTGTAAGTTTTATAATCTAAATACATTTGAATTAAGCATTGGTAATAGGAAGGAGATCTTCTAAAGCTAGCTTGTTTATGAAGAGAGCAAGGGTATGTTTACCATTAATTTAATCTGAAGTGTATTATAATCTTAACCTGCTAAATTATTTAATGTGAATATGCTCTTGCTCACTTTAGAGGAGCCTTTTCCTGTGTAGTAATTAGTTAGGCTTCTCATTAGCTCATATCAGGTGTTTAATTGGACGAGGAGAAATTGAGGATAAAGGGGTATTTATGCTTAAGCTAATTTAAGATTACCTATAATTAAGAACTTTCATATGCACATACGTGTAATATTATAGTGCTGAACTATGTTAATATTTTGGTTGCGTGTGGCCTGTTGTGCAGGAGACCTGGAGTTCTTGTCCTTGTGAATGATTGTGATTGGGAGCTAAGTGGTCAGCTGAACACATCACTGGAAGACAAAGATGTGGTGGTTTTTATATCAACCCTGCATGGTGGTTAAGGCATAGATTACCAAATGTTTATATGAAACAGTGAACTAAGATAACTAAACAAGTTGACTATCAAATTTAATGGCCTAATATGTAAGGTGCTGTTCACAGTCTTTACTTCTACCGATATCAAATTTGGTTATTACACTTTTACAGATTTTGGCAAAGTTGTGATACTTGTCTAATAAAGTAACACTTATTTGATCCAAGGGAACTGGGATGATGTATCTTTGGTTATGACATTGTATACTACTGTAAGGTCTGATCCATGAGTTGCTTCACGCAAATTATTAGCTCCAAGAAAATCAGGATGATGAATATCTTTACGGTATAATTGGTTTAAGGATTTTTGTTTTGTTTTGTTTTTCCAATAATCGCATAAGTATTATTATCATGTTTTCACTTTGTTTCTTGCTTTTCATGAAATGGTGTAAATAGCAATAAAAGTGAAAGTAAATGTATTGCCGTAAACTAAACTTGCATATGCCCTAAAGGTTATAACAGTATAAGGTAACAAGGTCATCGGATCATAAACTGTTATGAAAGGCAATTTGTTGTTTTTTATGATTACTATACTAACAATGATTTTTTATTAGTTGAAAATATATAGTATATAAAAATTAAAGTCAAAATTCAGTCACCCAAATTACTCAAAGCTTGGAGTCAATTTCATTTTGAATGTGTTGATCTGTGATATTAAATTGTTTATTTATCAGTTCTTTGCACTTTAAAGATTTTAACTTTCCAACCTCAATAGGTGAAATGAATACATGAAATGATACAATACATTTATTGTCAACTATGCAATGCTTTACACTGAATAAAATATTTGAATTTTATAAAAGATATGCAAGGTAGAGCGCTGATTTTTTTGTAACTTTAATAGGTATGTGTTTATTGTCTATAAAATATATTTACACTATTTTTATATTGTTATTATAACAATAAATTTATTATACAAAATCAAAATGAATGTTACAAATAAAAAATAAATACGGCAATTCAGTTGCAATCTCTATTTTGTAAGATTCATTTTGATATATAAATTTACATACATGAATTAATACATGAATTAATACAAAGAGCTATCAACCAAAAAACACTTGAAAAAACTTGATCACTTGATCATAGAGACTATGCTCAGTGCTTCAATTTGTTAATAAGAGTAATTTTAACTAGCTTACTTTGATAATAATAAAATAACACGTGATTTACCAGAAGAAGGAATCAGGTAATGCAGTTAAATAGGTTCTTGCACCACTACATGATAGAAAAATGGCGATATTATACGAAACAATGTTGAATCTCATTATATTTGAATACTATGAATAACAATGTTTAAGGGCGGAAATAGTAAAGATAAACATCAAATTTACAAAAGGAGAAATAACTTGCAGATGGGCATCACCGAGTGTATATTACTCCCATTTCGTCTGCACACATAGGAGCCCAAATGAACGGTGGAGGAAACTCAAAAAGTTCTACCCTACCAGACAATGACAATCCATGTTTGGCGAGACCATCAGCTGCGGAATTAGCTTCTCTGAAGACATGATTCCAAACGATATGATTGGCCTTGCTACCGATCTCAAGTATTGAAGAGACAAGATCATAGAAAATGTGACTTTGTTGGACACCCAAGTTAATGAGCTGGATACTTGCATGCGAATCACTCTCCACGATCAAATTGCCGTATCCCCTGGATACTGCTGTTTGTACTCCAATCTTAATGGCCAATAACTCAGCCTCTAGCGCTGTGCAGCACTTACCCAAGCTACTAGAGAAAGCATAGACAAAATTCGCTTCCCAATCCCTCACAATCCCTCCGGCAGCAGCTTTGTTTCCATAGCGGGTAAAAGCTCCATCGCAATTTATCTTAAAAAACATTACAGGAGGTGCTGTCCACCAAACCAACCTTTTGGGTCTAGAACTGTTTTTCTTCACATAAAACGAATGCATGTTCCAGCACTGATCACCGTGTATACACTTGCCATCTACCCAGTGTTTACATATCCGTGTTGATGATTTCTGAGAGGCCTGGGGAGGAATAACAAGAACAATAGGTGGGTGTACCTGTAGAGGCAGGTAGCAAGGCAAAGGCAAGGGTGTTCTTATTCGCAAGAATCTCCCACCATTTTGTTGGGTAATATTTGGATCCATGAGAGACTTTATGAAAATGGAAATGATCGAATTAGGAAACAGAGGAGAGGAGGACTTTTCCTCGGAAGATTTATACGTAACATGGATCAGTTGATCTAGACGATATATATACATCAAGTTGGCGGGCTATTTCACTTGAAATCTATTTCAACTTTCAGAATCTTTCAAATTTTTTATTTTTGACATAATTAATAATAAAAGTAAAAAAACAAAATGTTAACTGATGCAAGACAAATTTATTTTACGATTATTTTTTCCTTTTCATTTATATAAATGGATTTAAAGATGACAACACTTTTATTACTCAACTTGTCTGAGTTTCAAAATGAATAGATTATTATTAAATGTAAAAGGTTAAAATAAAAGTTTCATTTTCACTTGTATCTTGCATCGATTTATTTATATACATTTCTTATATTAGTAACTAATTTTTAGGGTGTGTATGAATAAAATCAAGATTTTTTTAATTAGATTAAAATTTAGGCTCATTTTTTTCTTTTTGATTATTAATCAAATAAATTATTATAATAATATATAAATATCTTTAAAATATTTATGTTTAATTATTATTGTTCATAATTATATTTTAAAGTAACTAAATTAAAAATAAAATAAAAATTGGAAAATAAATAGCAATTTACTTAACCACATGATTATAATTTTTTCTTAATTATATTTTTCATACAATATATATTTTAATTACTAAATTAAACAATAAAATATAGTTATATATACATAATAAAGATCATCATACTAAGACAAGTAAAGAGTAATTATAACAATAATTGAGTTATGTGAGTTTGTAACAATAAAATTTATATTAGTTTGTTTGAGTATTATGAATATAAAAAGATTGTAGATTTTGTTTTACTGCTACTATAATGTATTATTATTACTGTTGTTATTATCATTATTCTTATATTCTATTTTTAAGTTAGCATATATAATTGTTCTTGTAAATCGTGTTATTATTATTTTTGTTTTCATTAATTGTCATGATGTGAAAGTTTAATAACTGAGCATATACTTGAGTTCTAATCAATCTTTAATTTTGTTTCAATTGGATTTCTAAACTTATATTTATTCTTTAATTAGGTCTTTGCAATAAAAACTTAATTAAAAAAATAAAAACAATTTCAACAACCTTAGTGAAAAAGATCAAAATTCTAATTAAAAATTATCAAATAATAGAGAGACGTGCAAATCAATTTAATCTTATTTAAAATGTTATACTTGAGTGAAAAATTGCACCATATTTAGAAGGTTAACACATGCATAACATCATAAATTCTACGTTAAAAGAATTTATACAAGTTTAGTCTTATTTGGTAAATCTTTACATAATTAATCAAGAATCCCGTGTTTGTCAAATGAGATATTTCATTCATATGAAGTGTTTAGTGATTATAATTTTAAAATAATTTATTTAAAATTGTAAATAATTTATTTGAATATTATAGTTTTGTCACTAAAACATTATTAACTTTTTAAGGATATTTTTGGTTCTTATAGGTTTGAATTTTTTCAACTTTTGTTGCTATAAAAATATTTTTGTTTACTTTTTGTCTTTGAAATTTTTTTATTTTTTAATTTGATCATTGTATGATATTTTGTTTATTTTTTATCCTATAAGTTTGCAAATTTTTAATTTTAATCTCTTTATTAAGATTATATTTTTTTTCATCTTATAGGAACTAAAATTGAAAAAACACAAATTTATAGATACTCAAAATGAACAAAACACTTAATAAGACCAAATTAAAGATGCACAAACTTACATGAACAAAACGTTATTTAAGTTTTTTTTAATGTCATTATATGTTAGTTTAATATCAACTAGTCATTTACTCATGCATACGGTCGTGTTACTCCGCTTCGCTCCAATTATTATTTTTTTGTTTAGTATAAAAAATTATTTATAGTTTTTTAAACTATTTTCTATGAATAAAAATGCGTTTTTTGTGTTGTTTTCTTCCTCTTCTAAGTTTTAAAAATTCTCATTTTACCCTTATTTAAACAACGTGCCAACAATATAGGATAGCTGAGGTCATATGATTGGACCAAAAATTTATTTATCTAAAAAATAAATGAAAATAGCTTATAAATTTTGATAATTTTACCTTATTCAACTATAATTTAATTAATGAATAAGATGTACACAAATTATATTGTTATTTAATCACAAAATTATCATAATAAATTTATTATTTTTTTAAACAATGATTTTATAGGTTATACTGGGAAAAAATTATGATTGATTAATGATACAAAGAATTTAACAAATAAAATAAAAAGTGAGAGATATGAAAAAAATAATAGTAATATCACGTAATTGTTATGAGTGATCTTCTCACAATATACACGAGGATTCATGTACTTTTTTCAATGCATGTCAATTGTGAGTCTTATCGACAAATATTTTATCCATCCATGGAAGTGTATATCATTATATTGGATAAAATTGTCATATATTGGAAGGTCCTATGGTTTTAGGAAGTCTTAGCAATATTTACATATTTTTTCAAGATGAATGAAAATGGCTTATAAACTTTGGTAATTTTATGGTCTTCAACTATAATTTAATAAATGAATAATATGTGGACATTTATATTGTTATTCAATCACAAAATTATCATATGTGATAAATTTATAAATTTTTATAGTAAGTATATTGAATTTTTTTTTATCATTTTTTATAATAATTATTTTATAAGTTATACTAAAAAAATCTATGATTGATTAACAATAAAAAAATTAAAAAGAAATTAAACTTTTGAATAAACGTTTATATAAAATTTCTTATATTACTTAAATTGTTGATTATATTATATAAAAATTTTCATACTACTAAAATGATTGGATCTATTATCATATTGTATCTTTGGAGTTGGATAGGGAAATCATCCTCGTGGTATCACAATGGTCCGTTCCTTGGGTATTGACAGAAGATTTTTGAAATTTTAGATATGGTTCATCAAGGAAAAAGGGTGAGTTGTGCATCCCTTCACACAAAACAACTCATGCATCATGTTCCAGTACTGATTACCACACTACACTTGCCATCTATCTACCCAGTGTTTTACATATCCTTGATGATTCATGAGAAACCTTGGCAACCACAACAAGTACTTGTGACTGCAACAAGGAAGGGTGCTCCTATTTGCAAGAATCCCTCACCAATTTGTTGGGCAATGTTTATATCCGTGAGAGACATGATTTATGGGAATGATCGATTGGACAATTAGGAGACAAAAGCATGACTACTCTTTCCCGGAGAGATTGAGAAACTAAAGTACGAAATCAAAATGACACATGACAAAATGACACATGATGTTTTGACAAGGTAAGAAGGAATAGTACATAATAAGCTAGACGAATTTGATAAACACGCCCCGATAATTCAAAACAGCTCAATAATAGATTAGTTGATCTAAAAGAATATATATATCTTTTATTGATAATTTGAAATCATCACATTGGCGACTATTTCAGTTAAAATCTTTCAAACTTTTACACACAAATCTTTTTTTTTTTTGCCTGAGTGCATGTTTATTCATTAAACTTTTTTTTAAACAAATGCCTTAAATATCTTAGAGGTGATAATCAGTTTGACATAATTAGGTTAAATAAAGTTATTATTTAGTTTGCTTTAATAATTAATAAAAGTAAAAAAAATGTTAACTGATACAAGATAAATTTATTTTACTATTACTTTTTCCTTTCAACTTATATAAATGAATTTAAAGAGGACACCACTCTTATGCAACTTGGGTTTCAAAATGAATAGAAATTAGGATTATTATTAAATGTAAAAGGTCAAAATAAAAGTTTCCTTTTCACTTATATCTTGCATGGATTTATTTATATACATCTGTTATATTTGTAATTAATTTTTAGAGTGTGTACATGAATAAAATGAAGATTTTTTTAATTAGATTAAAATTTAGGCTATTTTTTTTATTTTTGATTATTATTTTAAATAAAGTATTTTAATTTTAAATAAATATCTTTAAAATCCTTATTTTTAATTATTATTGTTCATGATTATATTTTAAAGTAACTAAATTAAAAATAAAATAAAATTTGGAAAATAAATGACAATTTACTTAACCACATAATTATAAATTTTTCTTAATTATATTTTTCATACAATATATATTTTAATTACTAAATTTAAACAATAAAGTATAGTTATATACACATAATAAAGACCACCATACTAAGACAAGTAAAAAGTAATTATAACAATAATTAAGTTATGTGAGTTTGTAACAATAAAATCTATATTGGTTTGTTTGAGTATTATGAATATGAAAAGATTCTATAATTTTTTTATGGCTTCTAAGATTTATTATTATTAGGGTTGTTATTATCATCATTCTTATTGCAACAATCGCTCCTTTTATTTTTTTTAAAATAAATAAATGAATAAATAATGAAAATAAGATTAGATCATTAGAACTCTCAATGTATAAAGAAATGATTAACCCAAAGAAGTTCTACCAAACATTATGATCATCTGACCCTCAAGAATCCTAATAGAGCAATCGGAGGAAGAACTTCAGAGAGTACCGTACACATCATCATTGTTAAAGAGAACGCTTGAGCAAATACTTCGAGGTAAGAAATGAATTACTCACACTTGGAGATGACCTGCATAGGAATCCCTATAGAATCAATTTTTGAGATGTTTTATGAAATTCAATTATGTTCTTACATTTTTAATTGCGAATCGAAAGTATTTGATAAACCAATTGGTGTTATGATGCAAATTTATTGTTAAATTGATATATTTTTGTGTTGAGTGTGAATCCTAGAAATTGAAATTTCTTATAATTAGTGTGAAAATTGTGCGGCAATGATCTTTTTTATACTTGATATATTATTGACCTTCCAATCTTGTTGATTTCTTTTAATTCTTTCTAAAATTTCTGACATCACCTTGTTGTTGTATACACGTACACAACACATATTGACACTTTCATTTCACATGCTTTTGGTTTACTTAATACATATGAAGCGTTTAGTGATTATAATTATAAAATAATTTATTTATAATTAAAAACAATTTATTTGAATATTACAGTTTTGTCACTAATGTATTTTTAATTTTTTAAGACTTAAATATATTTTAGATTCTTGTAAGTTTGAATTTTTTTTCCAACTTTTGTGGCTATAAAACTTTTTGTTTATTTTTAGTCTTTGAAATTTTTTGTTTTTTTATTTGATCCCTGTGTGATGTTTTTATTTTTATTTTTAGTCCTATAATTTTGCACATTTTTAATTTTAATCTTTTTAAGATTATATTTACCGTTCTCTTTGGCGTCTGGATCTGCAAACAAGGTAAATACGTCCATAAACCCATTGTCTCCCTAATCTTAAAGCTAATTGATGTGAAGAGAATGTTGCTGCTCTTGATGTCTTTGCGTACAACCCGTGGCCTTGTGTGCTCGTGGATGTATTGGAGGCTATTGGCAATATCAATGGCTACTCAAAGCCTTGTTTTCCAGCTCAGCTTTTCTTTATTGCCCTCATGCAACCAAGAGTAAAGAGATCCATTCTCCACATATTCATAGTCAAGTAGCAATTTGATTCTTTTGGGTCTATGAAAAATCCCTCCAACTTCACAAGATTCCCATGGTTTACCTTCAACACAAAAAATGACACATTGTTAATCAACTACTTAAGCATGAATTGTGATGGATATATCACAAGAAAATTCAATTTATACCAAATTAATCATTGCCAAAAGCAAGAACAACGTGTAAATAATGTAAGAAACTACACATAAATTCAACAGGAAAAAAAGAAATGCATAAAAGATTGTGTTTAGCAATGGCAGACTGGCAGTAGATAAACAGGGAATACAACTATATTCAGGAATGCCATCATTTGTAAAGCAATTTTAATGCACATTGGAAATAAGATAACCAATTTTAATTCACAGAAGGAAATATCTACAAAAGGAATTTAACTAAAGTGGTAGAAAGTAGTGCAAAAGCAAAAGACAAGTGTGTGTTATGGCAAAGAAAAATGCAAATCATGACTAGCTTTATCCTAACGTTCCAGAAGAGTCAAGGAAATATCCGTTCAAAAATTGACCAACAAAGACTATTCACAATCAGACAGCTACAGGATGAATCGAATTCATAAAGATTATGTGAAAATGTCAAGTAAAGCTAGCTCACCGTTAGAAGAAAGCTGGCAAATATATATACTAGGAAGTCTGCTAAAGCATCTCCTTCAGCTAAATGTGTCCCAAAGGCGTGTGACGAGAAGGAATGGTATCTAATTACATAATCAGATATCATTAGTAAGAAAGCACAAAATCATCCCATATTTGTCCCAAACCAATGTTTTCATTTTGTCATGCTATCAATTATATGTATGTTCTTGAGAAAACTTTCCCACTTATAGTTATAAGAGAACAAAATATCATTGCAAACCTCATGGATGACAAGATAGTTGAACCAGCAGAAAGCAAACTGAAGAAATTCAAGTCGCTGATCCTCGATGTGCCACGAAACAGGCTCTGGTGCAGCTCAAAAGTTTCACTACATCAGATTACATTTGAATACATACAAATAACTATATATATAGCAACAAAAATAAGGGGAAGGTTTGCTAATTCATTCTATGAATTCCTTATAAATGAGATGATGATCAAATTTTGACACTTCCATGCAAAGGCAAATAGTAGGGAATGTCCAGTTGAATTTTTCAAGACATGGTAATACCCAAACAGATTATACTCTTATACATAGGAAAAAAAATCCAAAATGAGCACACAGAATTTTAACCAGTCATAAATTAATTTACAAACACCCACTGGCTACCATAAAACATACTCATTTACACGTCAGGTAAAGAATATCAATAGGAAGAATTTAAGGCAGAAATTGCAGATGCTTTACAATCTATACAACGTGAACCATGTAAAGTTTTCAAAAGCTCTTCTACATTGCTCTCTATACACCTGTTTTCTATTGCTCAGGATAGGATGACAATGTTACATGTTCTCAGCTTCTGTGGTTCATATTCTTCTCTTTGTTCTAATTGAAGGTGCAAAATATGCGAGTATTTTTACTATTAAAAGTCAAAACTAATTATTAGTATGTTATGACACAAACAGTGTAGAAGATTCATGTAAAACATGAAATATTCAACACACAAATAATGCTAAAATTTAGAATCAACCACACTTTCAAAATAGAAAAATGAAACTTAAGAATAGAAATGGTACCAAATCAATAAAAAATAGTGAGGCATTTAAATTTCATAGAATTCTAGAATGCTTGGAGGAAAACAAAAGGCCTTAGAAAAAGGTTACCATCAATCCTCCTGATCAATTCCGTCAACTTAAAAACAAGCCTCTGAATTCCAGGTTGAGTGAATGTGTAATGGTCTTGCATACCATCAATCAACTTTGACAAGCACCAATAGCAGTCAACCTCTATATTAGAGATTACATCTGAAGATAAATCAGACATTGACCAATTATCGATATCCCCTTCGAAATATTCTAATTAGAAAACAACCAAAAATAGTGTAACAAGATCATTTATCCCCTGAACATATCCACTTGCAGGATGTCGAATGGCCCTGGTAAAAGATTGGGAATTGTGTTAGTGAAACAAAATAAAAGGACAAATTAGTAAGCATTTTAAGTCAATGACAAGGGTTAAAGAGTAGCAGAGTATTTATCACGGATAAAGACTGAAGCCAGTGCAGTTCATGTCTGCATAACTGTTAGAGTATATACACAGTATATACAACAGCTTCTAAGCCGAGCTTATTCTCATCCAGCTGTCATTCTGTTATTGAGAGCTGTCAATTAGATATATATACTGAATCGTTGATGATCAACACTAGGATTTTGTTTGTATAAAGACTAATCACCTCTGTATTACCATTGAGATTTAATAACATCAAAAATCATTTTCAGTTTTCAATTCTCCCTATTTTTCGCTCTGTTCTCTCTCTCTCTCTTTCTGCAATCCTATACTTTCTCACACTTTCTGTTCATAATTAATATTCAAATCACTCGGAGCAATAAACATTAAATGGAAAAGCTAGACCACAATGGTCTATTCTGTTTCTGGCAAATTTTCTTTTTTTTCCTAAGTCATTTCTCAAAAATGATGCTAAGAAGAAAGCAAAAGCATATAAGACTAGATAAACTATTTTAAACATCTTCCGAATGTGTAGTACATATGCATCAGAAGGTAACCAACCATCTTGCTGATTTCTAGAAAGGTTGTGTCAATGGACAAGCCATGTTTAGTTCCACCTTAGACGAACTTTTCAAATTCAAGCGCAGAATCTTTGGCCAAGACCACTTCATAATTACAATATTGCAATGCAGCTGCTCCATGCAGTCTTTCTTTTCATGCTTCAATTTTCTGCAATTGTGGAAGAATAGATAATTGCTGTTCAGTCCATAAGTAATTAAGGCAATTTCACAGCAGGTACAATAATGGCATTGCATATTAAGTTATTAATAAACACACCAAAGATGTATGAAACAACACAGTTTTTAACACAGATATTGAAATACAAAAGTATTCATTATTACTTGTCCAATATAACCCAGCTTGACTGGACTCTCTTGGCTTCAGCAGCAACAGCTCCAGATAAAGTACCAGAAAGAATCTTCACTCTGATTTTTATGTGTAAATATTTGACAGTTTAGAATAAGGAAAGGAACCTATAAGATAATATATAGTTATGTAAGAAAATAATATTTTAATGAGAATGAATCCACTTCTTCAATATATGGTATGACTTACCTTGTTGTGGAGTAAGTTCATCCTTAGGTCTTAGATCGGGAGCAGCTAAGGTGCTTTTGTCAGGCTGTTCTGCAAGTACCACCTCACCTTCATAAACAGCTTGATGATCCTCAAAATTTTCAGTTCTTGTATCCAACACACATTGAGATTTGTCATTTTCAACAGTGACGACATGTTAACAAAAAATTGTAAGTTAGGGTTTAATTGAATTTTGGGGAACGAAAATATACAAATATTAAAACCTTAACATCAACTTACATGGGTATGATAAGTAAACATGCTTCAGATCAATTGTCACATATCATCAGGGCTATCAAAATAACAAAGTGATCATAATGACCTGTATACTTGGCACATTGGACGCACAAAAAACAGTTATCCTGTCCACACAACTTCCTATTGCAAATACAATGATTTTTTCAATGGATTTGGTGCAGACAAAATGAAATACCCAAATATAAATATTTATTGTAAAATAAATGCCAAAATTTGTACATAAGTGTTTTTAATGTTTGCTATAACCATCAAATTGACCATAGTGGTTCGTCATATATCATCTAAAGCTTTCTACATCGGATGTTTTGAACTTTTACAAAATATGCTGCCCATTTCTTGCGAATTGTTGTTATTGTCTCCATGTCTAACGTTGTGCCATCAGCAAACCACTACAAAATACGAAATATACAAATAATATATAACGTACATGTAAAATGATTAAAAAGTTATACTCAAGTATTAATTTAAAGTTGTTCAAGCAAACATACCATGCTCCAATCATCCTTTAAACCCCTACTTATTATGTTCCACATCCAATGCATCACATAATAGCCACACTCATAGCCTCCGCTTTGAACATGACTCTACATTCAATATAAATCATAATTGAATTGAACAACTGTACTGAAGTTACTATGTAAACACCACCAGTCATACATAAGCACAACATATATATGACTAACCTTGACTTCAATCCACTTAGGAGTTCCTTGATCATTTTTACCATCCACAGTGTTCTTTAGTGTCTTCATTGCACTGGGGAGAAAAATAAAACATCAATGTATATACGATAATTAAAAATTGGTCATTAAAAGATTATAATACATTAAATTAGTTAGAATATAAAACTTAACTTGTTAATTGCGGCTTTGATATGAATATCAGGCTTCTTACGTAATGAACAGAACCAGGCAACAACATTGTTCGTAGGACACAGTACAACCAGCTGCCAATGGGCCCTGAATTTTAAAAAAAAAATTAGCTACTTATAATTCAAACATTATTTACAAGCATTTGCATAAATACTACTTACTGATTCAAGTAAGCTCCTAGATACACCTCTCGTTGAGATTCCTTCACCCAAGTTTGTATGTAATGTGCACATTCAGCACGTCGATCCTTTGCATGGTGTATCGACTGAGGCTCAAGGAATCCATACAACGAAGCATGACCCAAACTAGAGCTCCACTCCTCCATAAACCTATGGTCAGCAGTGAAATGATAATTGATAGTGTTGTATATCATAACGAATATTAGTTATTAATGAAGCATGTGAAATTTACTTACATCATCCATAATTGTAGTATAGCTATGTTTAAACATTTGTCACCTAATATTATTTCATTTACATCAGAATATGTTAAGAAGAAGGATGCATCTACATTTGGAATCCCAAATTTAGTGGCATCCCACATCAACTCAACGGGCTTCTCGTAAATGTCATATAGGCTCCTAATCAACTGACGCAAGGGATCATCTTCAGAAATATTATTTGGCCTTTGAAGAGGTTCAGCTAGTTTCTTTGGACTAATATGTGAGTCCTATTTGCATCATGTAAACAACAATTAAACTATTGTGAGTAACTAATTTATATCCATGTACAAAACTGTTAATACATGTATTGCAAATTAAAATTTACCTCCTGGGACACAAGTTTCACAAGATTTGTCGGCCATGTAATGAATGTTTGAAGGGCCTGCCTAACATATTGTATTTCTGATGTCGGGAACGGGACTTGGGCGTTACCGTCTAAAACTTTTTCAACACTGACCCTTACCACATCAGCGCCATAAGCCACGTTGTGAATGCTAGACCCCCCCTCATATATTTTCCCCAAGGCCACCAGGTGTGTACAATTTTCACGTTGCACATATAACCCCATAGTCGGTATGACATGACCATCATGTTCCTTGCCTAATGGGTTCACAGCAGTTTCAGCATTGCTCCCTTTTGTGCTAACACGTGCACTTAATGCCTGTATATCTACCCCAATCAGGGGTGAGTGCTGTGATCTCATTTGGGAAATCTCAATTTTTATGGCATCCTTCAACTCTTGTTTCAGTTTCTCCAGAATACGCTTGTTTTTTTCTTCAATCACATTCCACCACTCTTCCTTAAGGCTTCTAATTATCTCATCCAACTGTTTCAGGGTGATTGTCATATCAGGACGAAAACGACCTAGATGCTCCGATTGCCCAATGGCTGTATTGAGTATGTCATCACGATCATGGGGAACAAAACTGTCCTGTGGCGTCTGCTCTTGTAACGAGTCCTATAACAAGCACGACATATAAAAACAGCAAATGAGGTGGTTATTATAAAACACAAAAATTAGATTCAAATTATATGTCAACCATGAACTCACAATTCTATCAGATATTTCTTGTGCCGCCTGAGATGTCATTTGCCCATATCGCTTTGTGCGAGCCATTTTCCACTTCACATGTCTTTCAATGGGACATGTAGGGTCCTTAAGCAATGGTGTATTCTCAGTTAGCATTGCCTCTTCTTGTCTTTTCTTTCTTTTCTTGTCTATTAGATTTTTCTCAAGCAAATCATAACTCTCACGAGACAGTACGTGGGGGCAGTCATTATTTTTTTGAATTTGTTGTGTCTTTTTCCTGATTTCCTGTAATACATCATATAGTATTTCCATGTAATTAAATGAAACAAAATGATATAGTTCTATAAAGTATTTAAATTAAACTAACAAACATCTAACCTGCCAGGTAGGGGTCTTACGACTCGCAGCAAATTCATCCCATGCTTGTTGATTCATACCATATTTTACAGAAGGATCTTCTTTTTGTTCCCCGTCAGTGTCAGCATAGACAAATTTAGTGGTTGGTGAAGACTTAAATTGCCTCCATCTAGTGGCCACCATGGACATCACCTTTTTCTTGGCATTTGAGGCTTCTGGGATATCAAATTTGGCCTGCATAACATATTCAACAATTAACATTTACTACCGGTCAACATTTTAAACTGTTAATAACAAGAAATTAAATACATGTCACTATTAAGTTTACTTACCAAAATGTCATCCCATACTAGGTCCTTCAGAGATTCCGGCACTTCTTTCCAATTTCTATATACAATAGGAATCTTTTCTCTAGCTACGACCCCTAAATAGTTGTGGAACTTCTGTTTTTGTGGGCCTGATCCTTTTCCAGTTGCAGGATCGACATTAACCGTTGATCTAGGCTGATCTAAGGTTCTCAAAGTCAACTTTCTCCGCCGTGTGGATTGTCTAGTCTTCTTAGGCATAGCCTCCAAATGACCATCTGAATACGGCGGGGATGTTGGCGGTGTTCCCATGACACTGTGCAAATAAAACAAATTCATTAATGTCCATCGATTAAAAATAGCATATACATAAGAAATTGTAAATATGCACATTACATAAATTTGTAAATAATGCAAGACTCGGTCCTAGTTAAATGAGGAAATAAATAATCAAATATAAGGAAATATGGAAATCAATCGTAGTTAGGAGATAATGTAAGATACTCTAAAAATACTCTAAAGATACTATGAGATGTTTTTCATATATTCTAACAATATTCATAATCGACATTGTGCAGGTTCAATATCCAAGCAGTAGTGAGCTCACACAGGCCAAGGATTCAAGGTTTGACTTTGTTATTCTAATTTGTAATTAGTTTGATCATGTTTCATATATTCATGATTTCTTGGTGTACAACTTGCATAATTCTCATGTCTACAGACTTAGGTCAGTCAACAAGTGTGGGCCATCTATATTAAGTGAGGCTTGACGGAAGTTTTCTTACTCAGCTGGTCTAATTCTTGGCCAGACTGTCCAATTTGATTGTCATTGAGCTCATTGAATAATTTGCTGTTGGAGAAGTGGTGGTAATGGAAAGGCAAAAACATCTTAAAATATGGTTTGCACACATAATGGTGGGCATTTCTTACAGCATGGTTCGCAGAGTAGTATTCTTGCTATGTTGAGTGGTTGCCAAGATCAAACATAGCAGAGCTGGAAACTTTAATACTGATCGGAACAAATTATAGCTGTCATGAGAAGTTATGTATCATTAGATACACAAGTAATAATAACCGGAATGTTGGAAGTATGTAGTGTGATGTAGAAGGGTGTTATCTGTGCTGTAGTTCTGTAATTTTGGACAGAGAATAATCTCTATAGGAGTCAAAAGACTGGGGAACTGCAACCCTTTTCCGTATTGTATGAATTCTGTTATAGCATCATGGAAAAACCACTAATTTATCAATTGATGTTCTATCAAATACCTCAGCCAAAGAGGCATGTATCCCTTGCATGATAACTTCGTTTACAAACTTTCATGTCTGAACAGAAATAAGGTTTAATAATTTTGAAAAAATGTTCTTGGAAACATTTTACATTTCTACTAAGTAATAATAGTTTATTTTCTGTTGTTTAGACTTGCTTGTGTTTGTGTGTTTTCAGGATGTAATTCTGGTTGGCTCTTGAAAGACAACCTTCTGATACAGCTTGTTATAAAGGTCTATTACTTGTCTCTTGGTTTCTAATAGTAATTTGTTTCCTTTAGGTGACATCACCATATGAAAACAATCTTCATCACAAGGAGAACACAACACATGGTAATATCACATTTGCGACTCAAGAGGCTGGGAACTAACTTGCATGCTTCTGGGTGGATAGCCATAGTCAACGAGTTGGTGAGGTTAATGTAAACCTTGATTGGAAAATTGGAATTGCAGCCAAGGATTGGGATTCAGTTGCTAGAAAAGAGAAGATTGAGGTAAACTTCCAAGAGATTCGCATAATTTTGAATCTCCCTATACTATAGGTAGATTTGTAGTTTGCTTGGTGTAGTTTTGCACTGTGAGCTGAAAGCAGTTAGTAATTGCGTGTGAATTGAAAAAATTTGGATCCTCTAATGTTCCTTATTCGATGTTCCCCTCAAGTTATGAGTGGAAAAGACACTATAGAATGTTTAATGGACCCTACACAAATAATGGTGTATTACTATAGTTTCTTTTGTATCTTTCTCTCTCATAACATAACATGAGAGAATCCAAATCTGAATTGAAATATATACCTAAACCTTTTTATCTTGAATGCTTCTCTTTGTTTATTTTTGTCTCTACACGTGATGGATACCTATGGAGTCGAGCTTGAGCTGAGAAAGCTAGAAGGAGAAGTAAAGGCCATCCATGAGAATTTGCTCTATCTTAAGGGAAGGTAATTCCAATCACATCAACATCTTCCCCTGTAAATTGTTTAATGCATATAATTTTTTAAAAACTTTTCATATGCTTAATTTTTGTTTTTTGGGTTATTTATTCAGGGAAGCTGAAATGAGGACTGTGAGTGAAAAAACAAATGGCAGAGTGGCATGGTTTAGCATTATATCCTTGGCTATGTGCATTGCAGTTTCTGGTTTGCAATTGTGGTATTTGAAGCAGTACTTCCAGAAGAAGAATCTTATATAGATTAGTTAATTTAATTTTTTTTGTGATACAGCAAACATATAATAACTTAGTCGAATTTTTATGAACACTATGTACAAGTGTAGACAGAATTTTTTTATACCACAAGTAGAGTTTCCAACATTTATTTTCCACGGATGATTACTACATAGAAGGAACCACCTTACTGCCGTGTACTGACTATGACATCTCTCATGGGGCCTTCATCTTATATTAATTCAACACCTTTTCTTAGCTGTCACTTCATTTTCCTGTTATGAAATTACAATAATCTCTCTCCCTCTTATAATCTCCCTATTAGTGCCACTCCGGCTGACATTTCACCTAGAAGTTCTATTCAATAAGGCATGACTTAATTGGAGAGGTAGTTCACCCCCTTATTAATGCAATGGGAAAAAAAATACAATACAAAATGGGAAGGGTATTACGAACAGAAACTTATATAGGAAGGGTTTTTGGTCACCAGAAGAAGATGAAAAACTTCTTAGGCATATTACTAAGTACGGTCATGGTCATGGACATGGAGCTGAGTTCCCTAAGCAAGAAGGTACACCAACACTCTATAGTCTATACCACCCCATTTAGCATAAAAATCAAGGGAAGAAAACTCTAGTTGATTTTCCTGTCAATGTCCTTTATTGGCAGGTTTGCAAAGGTGCGGCAAAATCTGCAGGTTGATGTGGATCATTTATTTAAGGCCTGATTTGAAGTGAGAACTCAAACAACCCCTTTGAAAACATTATCTCATCTCAGACTCAAACTCAAACAACCACTTTGAAAAGTGAGAACCTTGCAATTCCAAGAATGAGGTGCTACAGCTTAAATCCGAGGTAGTTCCAGTTAAGTTGGATTATTAAGCATTTTCTATGAACAATCCTAGCAGAAGGTGCATAAATTGGATTTGAACCTCCCCCTTACAGGTCACCCCCGCATAAATAAAATTTACAATATTCTGGTCCATGGTCGACATCCACGACATTCATTCCTCCAATAGGTTTAGAATGTATTTTTATTCGATCACAAGTATTGTACAAAGCTAAGATGCCAACAGTATAATCCAAAAAGGGATTTCTACTAACAACTAAGTAAATTTAGGGTTTAAACAAACAGAAACTCACAATCTCAACAAATTCATAATATGATAAACATCAGGCATGTATGAATGAAACCTATGAGGGAGCACGAACAACAAACAAATAAATTAAACTTACCGCACAACGGTCCGAGGCAGCTAGCTGTGGAGACCGAGTTAGACAGACAATGACAATGGCGAACGACGACGGAGCTTGCGGCACAATTCGAACCTCACGGCGGAGTGAAGGAGGTGACGACGAAGCTTGCGGCAGCGTTCGGAGGTTTCCAGAAAATGCCTTTACTATGTCAAGAGAACTCGGACGTACGTACGTACACGAGCAGTCAGCTTAGAAAGTGAAAAATTGATTTAAAATATGAACACTTCAAATACTTCAAAAAATTGCTGTAAATTTCAAAAATGCCACCACATGGTTTTGACATCGGTTTTTTAATACCGGATGTCGATTTAACATGTTGATTCTTTATTTTGTAGTAGTGCGGGAGCAGGCCATCTCTTAAATCATATCTCCACAAATTTACACAGACGAAAAAATTGAAAATAAATCTTTCCTTTTGCTTGCCCAGCTTAAGTGACATGAGGATCTTGAAGAAACAGCTTAAGAACTAGGACCTAAATCTATCAGCTTTACTAATCTTATCACAAACATTACACACTGGAATCAAAAACAAGTTGAGCATGGTTAAGCATGGTTAACATATTTCTTAATGAACCAACCAAGGTTAAGCATGTTTTGCAAATCAATCAGTAAATAAAAAATATAAAAAATCCACATAACTTACCTTATACAAATTATGCTTCCAACTTTAGATTTTGAGATTACCGCATATTGATTCGTTGGCAACTAACCTTAGACATAAGCAAATAGGCTCACCCTTTTCTTGTATACAAACCAACAGTCACCCTTAGAAGATTTTATGTTTGCTTTGACCTTAGACCAATGATCAAGTATGAACTATGAAGGTAACATACACATGATGGGAGTGATGGCATCTCATGAAGCATATACGCCTACAGAATGTTGTAGTTTTAATTTACTTATGAATCTGTGAGAACTCAGCACTTGCTATTGCTAGACAGGATTTTAGAAGGGTTTTTCAGAAACCAACAGTAAACTCAAGAATGGTCTAAACTCTAAAGGCTGCCGGTAGCAGGCTGTCTCTGAAATCATATCTCCATAAATTTACACAGACGAATAAATTGAAAATAAATCTTTGCTTTTGGTTGCCCAGCTTTAAGTGACATAAGGATCTTGAAGAAACAGCTTAAGAACTAGGACCTAAATCTATCAGCATTACTAATTAATCTTATTCACAGTCTTTACTTCTACCGAAATCAAATTTGGTTATTACACTTTTTTTTCAGATTTTGGCAAGGATGTGATACTTGTCTAACAAAGTAACACTTATCTGATCCAAGGGAACTGAGATGATGTATCTTTGGTTATGGCATTGTATACTACTGTAAGGTCTGATCCACGAGTTGCTTCACGCAAATTATTAATTAGCTCAAGAAATTCAGGATGATGAATATCTTAACGGTATAATTGGTTTACGGATTTTTGTTTGGTTGTTTTTTCTAATAATCGCATAAGTATTATTATCATGTTTTCATTTTGTTTCTTGCTTTTCATGAAGTGGTGTAAATAGCAATAAAAGTGAAAGAAAATGTATTGCCGTAAACTGAACTTGCATATGCCCTAAGGTTATAACAGTATAAGGACACAAGGTCATCCGATAATAATAAAATAACACGTGATTTACCAGAAGAAGGAATCAGGTAATGCAGTTAAATAGGTTCTTGCACCACTACATGATAGAAAAATGGCGATATTATACGAAACAATGTTGAATCTCATTATATTTGAATACTATGAATAACAATGTTTAAGGGCGGAAATAGTAAAGATAAACATCAAATTTACAAAAGGAGAAATAACTTGCAGATGGGCATCACCGAGTGTATATTACTCCCATTTCGTCTGCACACATAGGAGCCCAAATGAACGGTGGAGGAAACTCAAAAAGTTCTACCCTACCAGACAATGACAATCCATGTTTGGCGAGACCATCAGCTGCGGAATTAGCTTCTCTGAAGACATGATTCCAAACGATATGATTGGCCTTGCTACCGATCTCAAGTATTGAAGAGACAAGATCATAGAAAATGTGACTTTGTTGGACACCCAAGTTAATGAGCTGGATACTTGCATGCGAATCACTCTCCACGATCAAATTGCCGTATCCCCTGGATACTGCTGTTTGTACTCCAATCTTAATGGCCAATAACTCAGCCTCTAGCGCTGTGCAGCACTTACCCAAGCTACTAGAGAAAGCATAGACAAAATTCGCTTCCCAATCCCTCCTGCAGCAGCTTTGTTTCCATAGCGGGTAAAAGCTCCATCGCAATTTATCTTAAAAAACATTACAGGAGGTGCTGTCCACCAAACCAACCTTTTGGGTCTAGAACTGTTTTTCTTCACATAAAACGAATGCATGTTCCAGCACTGATCACCGTGTATACACTTGCCATCTACCCAATGTTTACATATCCGTGTTGATGATTTCTGAGAGGCCTGGGGAGGAATAACAAGAACAATAGGTGGGTGTACCTGTAGAGGCAGGTAGCAAGGCAAAGGCAAGGGTGTTCTTATTCGCAAGAATCTCCCACCATTTTGTTGGGTAATATTTGGATCCATGAGAGACTTTATGAAAATGGAAATGATCGAATCAGGGAGAGGACTTTCCGGAGATTACACATAAAATGACATGGATGAGTTGATCTAGGCTATATATATATACATAAAGTTGGCGGGCTATTTCACTTGAAATATGTTTCAACCCTTAAAATCTTTCAAACTTTTTATTTTTGACATAATTAATAAAAGTAAAAAAAATATGTTAACTGATCCAAGACAACTTTATTTTACTATTATTTTTTCTTTTTCATTTATATAAATGAATTTAAAGATGACAACACTTTTATTACTCAATTTGTCTGAGTTTCAAAATGAATAGAAATCAGGTCCTAAATGTAAAAGTTCAAAATAAAAGTTTCATTTTCACTTGTATCTTACATGGATTTATTTATGTACATTTCTTATATTCCTAACTAATTTTTAGAGTGTGTATGAATAAAATGAAGATTTTTTTAATTAGATTAAAATTTAGGCTAATTTTTTTCTTTTTGATTATTATTCAAATAAATTATTATAATAATATATAAATATATTTAAAATATTTATGTTTAATTATTATTGTTCATAATTATATTTTAAAGTAACTAAATTAAAAATAAAATAAAAATTGGAAAATAAATAACAATTTACTTAACCACATGATTATAATTTTTTCTTAATTATATTTTTCATACAATATATATTTTAATTACTAAATTAAACAATAAATTATAGTTATATATACATAATAAAGATCATCATACTAAGACAAGTAAAGAGTAATTATAACAATAATTGAGTTATGTGAGTTTGTAACAATAAAATTTATATTAGTTTGTTTGAGTATTATGAATATAAAAAGATTCTAGATTTTGTTATACCGTTACTATAATTTATTATTATTATTGTTATTATCATTATCTTTATATTCTATTTTTAAGTTAGCACATATAATTGTTCTTGTAAATTGTGTTATTATTATTTTTGTCTTCATTAATTGTCATGATGTGAAAGTTTAATAACTCAGCATATACTTGAGTTCTAATCAATCTTTAATTTTGTTTCAATTGGATTTTTAAACTTATATTTATTCTTTAATTAAGTCTTTGCAATAAAAACTTAATTAAAAAAATAAAAACAATTTCAACAACCTTATTGAAAAAGATCAAAAATCTAATTAAAAATTATCAAATAATAGAGAGACGTGCAAATGAATTTAATCTTATTTAAAATGTTATACTTGAGTGAAAAATTGCACCATATTTACAAGGTTAACACATGCATAACATCATAAATTCTAGAATCCCGTGTTTGTCAAATGGGATATTTCATTCATATGAAGTGTTTAGTGATTATAATTTTAAAATAATTTATTTAAAATTATAAATAATTTATTTGAATATTATAGTTTTGTCACTAAAACATTATTAACTTTTTAAGGATATTTTTGGTTCTTGTAGGTTTGAATTTTTTTCAACTTTTGTTGCTATAAAAATATTTTTGTTTACTTTTTGTCTTTGAATTTTTTTTATTTTTTAATTTGATCGTTGTATGATATTTTGTTCATTTTTTATCCTATAAGTTTGCAAATTTTTAATTTTAATCTCTTTATTAAGATTATATTTTTTTCACCTTATAGGAACTAAAATTGAAAAAACATAAATTTATAGATACTCAAAATGAACAAAACACGACCAAATTAAAGATGCACAAACTTACATGAACAAAAAGTTATCTAAGTTTTTTTTAATGTCATTATAAGTTAGTTTAATATCAACCAGTCATTTACTCGTGCATACGGCCATGTTACTCCGCTACTCCGCTTCGCTCCAGTTATTTTTTTTTTGTTTAGTATAAAAAATTATTTATAGTTTTTTAAACTATTTTTTATGAATAAAAATGCGTCTTTTATGTTGTTTTCTTCCTCTTCTAAGTTTTAAAAATTCTCATTTTACCCTTATTTAAATAACGTGCCAACAATATAGGATAGCTGAAGTCATATGATTGGACCAAAAATTTATTTATCTAAAAAATAAATGAAAATAGCTTATAAACTTTCATAATTTTACCTTATTCAACTATAGTTTAATTAATGAATAAGATGTACACAAATTATATTGTTATTTAATCACAAAATTATCATAATAAATTTATTATTTTTTAAAACAATTGTTTTATATGTTATACTGGGAAAAAATTATGATTGATTAATGATACAAAGAATTTAACAAATAAAATAAAAAGTGAGAGATATGAAAAAAATAATAGTAATATCACATAATTGTTATTATGAGTGATCTTCTCACAATATACAAGAGGGTTCATGTACTTTCTTCAATGCATGCCAATTGTGAGTCTTACCAACAAATATTTTATCCATCCATGGAAGTGTATATCATTATATTGAATAAAATTGTCATATATTGGAAGGTCCTATGGTTTTAGGAAGTCTTGGCAATATTTACATATTCTTTCAAGATGAATGAAAATGGCTTATAAACTTTGGTAATTTTATAGTCTCCAACTATAATTTAATAAATGAATAATATGTGTACATTTATATTGTTATTCAATCACAAAATTATCATATGTGATAAATTTTTAAAATTTTATAGTAAGTATATTGAATTTTTTTTATCATTTTTTATAATAATTATTTTATAAGCTAAACTAAAAAAATCTATGATTGATTAATAATAAAAAAATTAAAAAGAAATTAAACTTTTAAATAAACGTTCATATAAAATTTCTTATATTACTTAAATTGTTGATTATATTATATAAAAATTTTCATATTACTAGAATGATTGGATCTATTATCGTATTGTATCTTTGAATTTAGATAAGGAGATCATCCTTGTGATATCACATTGATCATTATTGGATATTGACCGTCTAAGATTTTTTAAATTTTAGATATGGTTCATCAAGGAAGAAGGGTGAATTGTGCATCCCTTCACACATAATGACTCATGCATGTTCCCGTGCTCATCACCACACTGCCATCTATCTATCCAGTGTTTTACATATCCTTCCTTAACAAGAACAATAGGTGTGTACCTGTAGAGGCAGGCAGCAAGGCAAAGGCAAGGGTGTTCTTATTCGCCGAATCTCCCACCAGTTGGGTAATATTTGGATCCATGAGGGACTTTATGGGAATGGAAATTACGAGAGGAGACAACTTTCCTAGGAAGATTAGACGCAAAATGGCATGGATTAGTTGATCTAGAATATATATACATCTTTGGTTGGCGGGTTATTTCACTTGAAATTTTCAACTTTTAAAATCTTCCAAATTTTCACACAAACTTTTTATTTTTGACAAAATTAATAAAAGTACAAAAATGTTAACTGATACAAGACAAATTTATTTTATTTTATTTTTTCCTTTTCATTGATATAGATGGATTTAAAGATGACAACATTTTTATTATGCAAATTGAGTGGGTTTCAAAATGAATAGAAATTAGGATTATTATTAAATGTAAAAGGTCAAAATAAAAGTTTCATTTTCACTTGTATCTTGCATCGATTTATTAGTGTGTATGAATAAAATGAAGATTTTTTTAATTAGATTAAAATTTAGGCTAATTTTTTTCTTTTTGATTATTATTCAAATAAATTATTATAATAATATATAAATATCTTTAAAATATTTATTTTTAATTATTATTGTTCATAATTATATTTTAAAGTAACTAAATTTAAAATTAGAATAAAAATTGGAAATAAATAACAATTTAATTAACCACATAATTATAATTTTTTCTTAATTATATTTTTCATACAATATATATTTTAATTACTAAATTAAACAATAAAATTTAGGTATATATACATAATAAAGATAATCTTACTAAGACAATCAAAGAGTAATTATAACAATAATTAAGTATGTGAGTTTATTACAATAAAATCTATATTGGCTTGTTTGACAATTATGAATATGAAAAGATTCTATAATTCATTTCACCGCCTTTATAATTTATTATTATTACTGTTGTTATCATCATCTTTATATTTTATTTTATTTTTATGTTAGCGCATATAATTGTTCTTGTAAATTGTGTTATTATTATATTTGTATTCATTAATTTTCATTATTTGAAAGTTTAATAACTCATCATATACTTGAATTCTAATCAATTTTTAATTTTGTTTCAATTGGATTTCAAAACTTATATTTATTCTTTAATTAGGTCTTTCCATTAAGCACTTAATAAATAAAAAAACAAGTTCAACAACCTTATTGAAAAAAGATCAAGAATCTAATTAAAAATTATCAAAAATAGAGAGACATGCAAATGAATTTAATCTTATTTAAAATGTTATATTTGAGTGAAAAATTGCACCATATTTACAGGGTTAAACATGGGATATTTCATACATATGAAGTGTTTAGTGATTACAATTTTAAAATAATTTATTTGAATATTACAGTTTTGTCACTAACACATTATTAATTTTGTAAGGCTTAAACATATTTTTGGTTCTTGTAAGTTTGAATTTTTTTTTAAAATTTTGTCGCTATAAAAAAGTTGTTTACTTTTTGTCTTTGAAATTTTTTTATTTGATCATTGTATAATATTTTATTAATTTCTAGTCCTATAAGTTTGCATATTTTTAATTTTAATCTCTTTAAGATTACATTTTTTTATCTTATAGAAACTAAAATTGAAAAAACAATTTTATAGTAACTCAAAATGAACAAAACACTTAATAAGACCAAATTAAAGATGCACAAACTTACATGAACAAAAATATATTTAAGTTTTTTTTAATTTCATTATATGTTAGTTTAATATCAATAGTACCGTTATTTTTTATTAAGTTCTTTCATGATTTATAAACAATTGAATGAAAATTATCTATTTTTTTTAATTAAATCCATTAAATACTTATTTGATAAATCTTTACATAATTAATCAAGCACCGTGTTATCAAATGAGATATTTCATACATATGAAGTGTGTAATGATTACAATTTTAAAATTATAAATAATTCATTTGAATATTACATTTTTGTCACTAATGCATTACTGATGCATTATTAATTTTTTAAGGCTTAAACATATTTTTGGCTATTGTAAGTTTAATTTTTTTTTCAACTTTTGTCGCTAAAATTTTTTTTTTCCTTTTTGTCTTTTAAATTTTTTATTTTGTCACTATAAAACATAATTTTTTTATTTCTTTCATTTTTAGTCCTACAAGTTTGCACATTTTTAACTTTAATTTCTTTAAGATTATATTTTTTTTATCTTATAGAAACTAAAATTAAAAAAAACACTTAATAAGACCAAATTAAAGATACACAAACTTACATAAACAAAAAGATATTTAAGTTTTTTTAATGTCATTATATATGTTAGTTTAATATCAATAGTACCGTTATTTTTTATTAAGTTCTTTCATGATTTATAAACAATTGAATGGAAAATATCTATTTTTTTTAGTTAAATCCATTAAATGCTTAACAATTATAGTTTAATGTACAATTTCATAAATATGAACGTGGTGACCAATGTAACATTGTTAGCCTATTTTAATATGCTGATTTTAAATTAATTCTTATATTAGGTTATTAAATAATATAATAATAGTGTTTGAAAACATTATTTTATTATATTATAATATATAATAATTTAAATTATAAATATATTTTATTTGAATATAGTAATAATAGTTTAGACTACTATGTTAAATTTAAATATAAAAAAGATAATATATGTGTTATGAAATTATAATAACAAATAATGATAACAATTTAAAGCATGTACTAATCAATTTTTCTTATGAATTTAAAGTAATTTATTTAAAAATTACAATTTTATCATTAATATATTATTAGATTTTTAATAATACTAATTTAATGTCATTAAGATTTAAGACTCATAAGTTATAATTCAATTATTATTTTTAAAATACTACCATGGAGCTTTTCAATGAAATCAATGTGGATCATTTCAATGTGCAATTTTAACATTCTTTCAGCAAGAAAATGATATATTTGTTTCTACGCAAAGAGCTACCATACCAAAATGTGTGGCAACAGTGGTTAGAAACGTAGGCCTTTTAATCATATCATATAAGAGTTCGATCCCCCGCTGAGAATAAAGCAACACCTGTGAATAGAAGAATTGCCATTAACAGGTTCCTTACTTTCTTGGGAGATTAGTGTCATGCTTCTAGCTATGAGAATACTTTGGTTCAATCCCGAATCTAGAAAAACCATGAACTACAATCAGAATTTTAAGCAGATGCAAGGCTAAGTACATGTCCGGTTCAATGTTTAAAACTGTCGGGAATGCATGAATGATGAACCAAAAGCCATTTATAACTTATTTGACCCACTTTCATTAGAAAATGAGCATGCATTACACATAATCAAAACACACGTAAACCTCTTGCATAAAATTGTGTTAGGCTTTTAAAAAGCCCCCCCTGGTTACAGAATCAAGACATTGGCGAGATATTGTATGCCAAACTCGTGCGCTAATAACATACTAGAGTTTTTTCATGGAAAATTGAAGATTTAAACATGCCATCTTTACTAGGAAAGTTTAAAACAAAACAATGAAGAATATTTGATAAGAAACTATTCTACTCATAATATGAAAGATACAAGTAAAGAATATTCATGAAACAAATTAGACTAACCTCAGCAATATTTTTTGGGGGGTTATAAGAAAGCTCACTGTGACAATAATTAAATAAAAAGCATATAGGGAATGACTTGTGTTGGCAGCCCAACAAAGAAAAAGATGCTTTATCAAATTTAAGCTAAAAAATAATGTGAACCAAAAAGGCATACAATGACATTATTCATGAATGGATACCATCAAACCTAATTGCCACTTTTGAGTCTCTCCAACTCTTCTTCAGCCTCGTGTAACTGGCGCTGTAATGCTGATACTTTACTCTCCAACCGTTCTACTGGATCTCCTTTACTGCATAAGGCTTGATATGGTGATGTAAAATGTCTTGAAAATGCTTTCAGAGCTTCAACCCCAGTAACCTGTCAATTTTTACTGGCTAATTAAAGTCTAATGATGCAAACTAGCAAGAATTAACAGATGAAATAAAAGCAAGTAAGCAACTACTCACGGTTTCAGTGGTTCAAAAAATAACCACAAGGTTTTTTACCACCACCGCAATACAAACATGAAATTTCGTAATTATATATGTAGTAAACATGTATGCATCTGCTGAATATAGGGAATACAACAACTAACCTCTTCTGGGAGCAGTGGCAGCTTGGTAATGTTAAAGTCATCATACAACATGTAAAACTGGTCCAGATATTTCTGTTGCATTTTCATTCTTGCTTTAAGTAACTTGGATTCAACATCTACAAGGATGAACAGATTAGAAGACAATAATATGATACAGAAAGAAATAAAAATAATAATAAAAAATAAACTTAAATATGTTTTAGATCCCTAATAAATATCTAATTTTTGTATTTGCTCCCTAATAAATTTTTGTTTTGCGTTGAGTCCCTAATAAAACAACACTTTTGTTTTTGGTCCTTGGTATTTTGTTTTAATCCCTGATAAATTAGCAAATTTTGTGTTTACTCCCTAATAAATTAGCGAATTTTGTTGTAGTCCCGATTAATAACAATTGTGAAAAATTTATCATGAAACAAACATAAAATTTGTTAATTTATCAGGGACTAAAAATAAGTGTCAAGAACCAAAAACAGAATTGTTGTTTTACTAGAGATTTATAAAAAAACTTCGTACCCCATTTCTAGAGGCTCTTCGCTATGCGAAGGTATGGGGAAGGGATATTGTACGCAGCCTTACCCTTGCATATGCAAAGAGGCTGTTTCCGGATTCGAACCCATGACCAACAAGTCACCAAGGCACAACTTTACCGCTGCACCAGGGCTCGCCCTCTTACTAGAGATTTATCATAAAACAAAAATTTATTAGAGAACAAATGCAAAAGTTAGATATTTATTAGGGATCAAAAACATATTTAAGCCTAAAAAATATGTAAGATATCAAGGGCATGACAAGCATGTTAGTTACCTTCATCATCAAAGATTACTTGATTGATGATGATATTGTGGGTGTCAATTTCAAACTTTGTAAGCTCCTGAACCAATCTTTCTGTTTCATATAGAGAAAGGAATTCAGGAATGCACACACAGACAAAGGTTGTCATGTCCTGTAAATAAAGAAATACAACAATTTAGTTATTGAAAGGGGATTGGTAACCAGGCCTGGGCAACTAGTACGATAGAAATAAAATCAAGCACATAAATATACAGGAATAAAATTCAAAGACGGCACAACAAATAATACATGCATCTTAATTGATCGTACTAAATTATCAAATAAAGGGAACATAAACAATAACAACAAATGAGTAGGACAAATCTAGAATTCAAGTTAAAAAATCAACAAACATGAGAGTATAAGAATAACTGAAGAAAGTAAGCCCATTCTTTTGATCAAAATTGTAGGGAGATATTGCTTTTATGCAGGGAACGACCTCACTTAGCCATTGAAATTGGTCAAATCCAAACACTAATAGTAGAAGAATGCTTCAACTGACCTTGATTTTTAACTGTCCTCTTACATATATTTAATTTTCAAAGGTTAATACCATCTAACAACTGAAAAAAACAGTTGTCGACAATATATGCCTAAATATTGGTAATTTGAAAATAAACAAGTTAATTTTTAGAATTTTTTTGTTTCAAATTTTAAGGATATTATTTAGATAAAGATATGGATATTATTCTTATCATTTAGATAGTGAATGTTATTGGTTTGATTTTAAGATTAGAATAATTTTAGTATTTGAATTGTGTTACACTTATGAATAAAAGTTTATTAAGCTCCCCTACATACATAACCTCCTTCCAAAAAAAAATAAATAAATAATAACAGTTTTAATGTGAATAGTAAATATAATACTCCCTCTAGACCTAAATATAAGCAACAACAAAAAATGGACTGAAATATAAGCAAATTTTAACTACTTTGGCCTTAAGTAATGATATCATCCCAAAAATACCCTTCAATTAATTGTGATTATAATTCCAATGATTCCTTTTTATTCTTAATATCAAGTTCCAATAAAGAACACTTTAGGAAAAAGATTGTTTAGAAGAATTAAATGACATTAACCAACTTTCTTAAGCCGAGTAAGTTAGTTTAATATGCTTATATTTAGGTCAAAGGGGAGTATTTCATAACAAGTATCATATTCGTGTCATATAGGTTTTTAAATTAATAATATGTCAAGACAAGATATTTACGACTAGCAATATGTTCAACATTTTTAGATCCTAACTTTGATAGTTTCTAAGAATTACAAGGTCAAATTCTTTCAAGAGTATACAAATTATAGTCTAAGTTTGTCAAAATAATAAATAAAACAGGCCATTGATCTAAAAGAATATAGGCCACAATTTAGTGAGGGAAAAACAACAAATTGTCATTTTTAAAACAATACCAAACAGAAATTAAATGTAATTCTTACCGGATCTTTGAATTGCTTATTAACTTGTTCAATTACATCCTTCATGCCTTCAAGCCTCCCAAGAATTTGATCATCTCCAAAATCATCACCCATGCCAAACATGCGGGTCATCTGTGTTTAAAGTTCAAAATGGCTTCCAATTACACAATAGATAGTGAAACAAAACGCATCATCTCATGAATCATCAAAGAAGGTTGTTCCAAGTTAGGTACAAAAGAGTTACGTTACAGAATAATATTTAACTATTATTTTAGCCTATACAGTGCACAGGATAAATATTCATTTTTATATAATTAAAATTCATAATAAATATTTTTTTAAATATATAAATTGTATTTTAGATTTACAATGAACTATTTAAATTGAATAAGATGGTTAAGAAAATAAAGTAAGCAGATGAAGATAAAAGGAGGGTAGTTTGAGATAGTTGAGAGAAATTATTTTACTAGTAGAAGTGTGTCAAATATACATCCAAATGAGAGAAGAGAGAGAATATTGAAAATATCAAATTGAAAGAGTAGGGAGACTGAGAGTCCCACTCTCTCGTGTATCATAACATAACGTATAATATAGGAGTAGATGTTATACAAAAAGAACAAAACAGTTGATTCTTCATGCAGAAACTATTTGGACTATTAAATGCATACATTGAATTTCCATTTTCCGACATTAAATGTAATGAGTAGCGGTGATATATAAATTACTTCTGGAGGCATCAGATGACAATATTTAATAGAATATGAAAAATGCAATTATGACACAAGACTGATCAGTAGTTTTTGACAACATCTTCAATCATATCCAATGATGACAACAGATATCAACACTTCTCATCGTGAATCATAGCACAAAGAAAGACAAAAATAGTTAGTTAGAGTGGGATCACTACACTTACAGGACCAGAATACATCTCTTTTGTATGGAATGAAACATCTGGGAGGAACATCAAGGAATGAAAAGCAGTGATGGAAGTTGAAACCGAAACAGTAAGACCTCCAAAATGAAATGAGAATCTGTTTCTATAATTGGATCTACTAGCCAAAGAACCATCTAATTGGGGGGGGGGGGGGGGGGGGGGATCTGATGGAAGATCAAGATCATGTTATTAAATAAGCCTCCTATGGTTTGTTAACAAGAGGTGTTATAGTTATACTGCACTGA